>NW_023504556.1:0-67500 GCF_004664715.2 Peromyscus leucopus | reverse complement strand
GAAAATTATTTAGCAAATAAAATTTGTCCTAAGATCACAGAAAGGAATAAGATGAAACCACACTTATAATTTCTCACTTGCTAATATTAACTTCTTCCGTATATTTTAAACCACGTTGGTAGGCATTGTATTAATGTAGAAGTCTACATTTTCATGTATCCTTCTTTGGGCCCTGTATTTAGTGGCTTCCAGCACTTACTGATCTTATAAAGTCAGAACAAATACCTCCTTTTTTGCCTCCAGGCACTTATTCTAGCATTAGAGGGGATCAGTTACGAAAACAGGCTGTAGGAAATTTAAAGCTGGATTAAAATTGTGTCCCACAAACAGTTGTGTCGTTTATATATGTTAGAGGGCAGTGCCCACCTGCTTTCTTCTGTTTTGTGCTATAGGACCCAGAGATATGGAGCAACTTTTCTCATGGAAGTTTTTAATCAAACAGCCAGCTCCTGTCTAAGCTGTCTTGTTGAAACATGACATCTCCAACCCTGGTGGCATTCCGGGGAACTTGAATAAGAGTATAAATTTGTTTCATTAGGTTTTCTTACTGGTTGACCACAAAGAAAAATTAACGTTGTATACATCCATAGATTAAAATATTAAAATTTAAAGGATCTCTGCCTCTAGATATAGGAGTGAAAGTTATGAATTAATTTTAAAAAAATCTCTTGAGACTATCACACATTGTTTTTACCTTTCAGTCAAAGGGCTGCGGCCAACAGGAGAGAACCTAAGCTACATGGGCTGGGTTATCACTGAGTTCACATGATTTCTGTGTGATATGCTTTAGTATTGCCTCTCATTTTACAGATGGGGAAACTGAGGCACGGGCTGCTGCAGTAACTGGCCTGAGGATATGATGCCCAGCTGGCTTTGAACCAGACACCATCACAGCAGCCTCTTGTCCCACCACACTTCTACAGTCCTCTTACACAAACAGAAAGATCTCACTTAACCTTTGGCCAAAGACTATAAGCGTTGGTGAGTGAAAACCATGTATGTGTATTTTCATGTCCCCATGCCCCATGGTTCTTTCAAAGGCTCTTGTGCCTTCCTTCAGATTTTGCTGTGACATTGTCCTCACAAGCAGTGGGAGGAGGTGCTCTTGTTTAAGAGAGACATTTTTCCATGAGTGCTACATGTAGGAAAATAAAATGGGAGCCAGAGAGTAGAGAGGCATCGAGTTCACCTTCTTGGCTTCGAACATCTCCCTAAAACAGACCCAGGTTCTCACATTGGTGCTTACAGCGCCTGTGCTCGCCTCTTGGTTATTTTGACTTCAATAGGCAGAGGATGTGTGGTCTTTTCATCTGTCTTTTCTCTCTCCTCTTGTTCTACTAAAAGGACATGATGAGACTTTCTCATCTATTCTGTAAAAATCTAAGCTCCTAAAACCAGCCGCGCTCAGCCTGTGCTGTTGAGATTGGACAATAGGCACTCACCTGCTCAGTGTGACCACTGTTTGCTTTCTGTGATGCAAGTCTGAAGCAGTGTTTGCTGAGGACATCCTGTGTGGAGAGTGGCTGACAGGTGCATGATTGCTGTGGGCATTTGTGCAGCACACTCTAGCTACCTTGGCCTGAGGATGACTTTGATCATTGGCTTGTAAAACCATCCTCCAGGCTCAGTAAAAACCATTGTCTTACATGTTGTGAAAAATATAATTGGTACCCCAAGTCTTTAACATGTTAAAATGGCAGTTGGGAGCTAAAACAAAGGATGTACACAATAGATTTATGCTCTGCTCTCTGTCTTTTTCTCAAGTTTTTCAGACTTGGATGAGACTTGAGAGTTTGCTTGGTTCAACCCCAAACTCTTCTATGTAGAGAAAGTTAGAGATTGTGGTGATATTGGTGTTTCCAAAATATTGTGCACCCTAATAAACTTATCTGGGGTCAGAGAACAGAACAGCCACTAGATATAGAAGCCAGAAAATGGTGGCATACACGCCTTTAATCCCAGCATTCCAGAGGCAGAGATCCGTCTGGATCTCTGTGAGTTCAAGGCCACGCTGGAACAGCCAGCATAGTGAACACGCCTTTAATCCCAGGAAGTGATGGCAGGAAGCAGAAAGATATTTAAGGCATGAGGATGAGGAACTAGAGCCTGGTTAAGCTTCAGGCTTTCGAGAAGCAGTTCAGCTGAGACCCATTTGAGTGAGGACTCAGAGGCTTCCAGTCTGAGGAAATAGGATCAGCTGAGGAACTGGCGAGGTGAGGAAGCTGTGGCTTTCTGCTTCTCTGATCTTCCAGCGGTCCCCAATACTGGCTCCAGGTTTTTTATTAAAAAGACCGTTTAAGATGTGTGCATCAAGAGACTTCTTTCTTCAGTTGCGTTCTGGGACGGGAGTAGTAAGTCAGGCTCGATTGTTACAAATATGCCTTCTGCTGAATCGTTGAGTCCTCCACCATCTCTTGGGTATCCACCATGTCCTACCTACTGTCTAGCACCTGCAATGTTAAGATGAGTATGACAGGCTTTCTTTTTACAAGAAAGGAGATCATGAGATGCCAGAAGTGGGAAAACTTCAATTAGTATGTTAAGTTGCATGGTAACACAACATCTTTGTAGGCTTATGTGTGTTTATGGCTGTTCTGGGTGGTGATGGTAGATTATTACAAAGTTATTACATTAAATTTAAAAAATTAAAATAAAAAATTACTACAAAGATTGTATGGCTTGAAAATTAAAAATACTTACAATTTGGCCCTTCAAAGGGAAATATTGCTAATACCTGATTCAGTTTCTTCCCCTGTGGGTATCCATTTCTGACAATGTTAGAGCTGATTGACTGGTAGAGGAAGTAGCCAGGCAAGGGCCATGCTTTACCAAAACAAATCCAAATCACTGGAGGAGACCTGTAGCTTTCCGAATCTAATGGTTATTACCACACTGAGCACTGTGCAGTTCACATGCTTGGTGGCCTGTGAAGACGGAGGTGAAGGCCTCATCTAGAGAAAGGTCACTTAAGACAGGAAGAATGATGTATGGCTCAGCCCCACTCAGCTTCAGTGTTAAACCTTGGCCTGGACCATTCCTTCACCTCATCACCAGATACTCTCTTCAAAATCCTCAGGCATTATGGGAAATATCCAGGTATTGTGGGAAACTGTCGGGGATTGTGGGAGGTCCTGAAGTAAACTGCTGAGTACCCTTTTGCACCCCAGGTACAGATATTCACTGGTCTTCAGAATCTTTGATAGCACTTAGCACGTGACAGGATCTCTGCACTTACCCACAAATACACATTACATATAACCTACCAAGTCCATTTCATGCTGCACCTATGTGCACACGTGTAGGGCTGACCACTTGGGATTGGGTAATCTATGTGGGACTCGTGCCTGGAGAAAATGGATCCCCCTTCTCTCAGCAGCCCACTGGCAGCTGACAGCTCTTCATCTAGGGATGGGCTTTGTGAGATTTCCTCATGTGTGTCAGCATGTCAGCCAGTGATGTCCTTACGCAGGCCCTGTTTAGGCAACTGTACTACCGAGAGTTCATGGCTCCAGTTCCTGTCATGTCTGGAAGACACTGACTTGCAGCGGTGTCCTCTGGCTCTTAGGCTCTTTCTGCCCCCTCGTCTGTGACTTACCCTGAGTCTTAGGTATTGGGTTGCGCTGTGGATGTATCAGCTGAGGTTGGGCACCCCCGTCGCTTATGCCCTGCATTTTGACAGTTGTGGATCTCTGTAACAGCCTCCATCAAAAGCAGTTTCCGAATTAGGAATTTCCCCAAGAAGATGGAAGTCCTCGTGGTCTGAACAATCGGTATAACCGCCTTCACTAGCAGGTGACTCATGTCAACGGCTAAACAGAAAGTAGTTAGGCGGCAGCTCTGGCTGGGTCTTTTATCAGGCCACTTGATCAAATTTTACTCATGCTTTTACTTTCAATGCAAATTTTATATCAGTTCCTGATTATGTATTTTATCGATGACTACCTAAAATGAATGTCATTTTGTCCCATGTCATCAATAATAAGACCCCCCCCCCCCAAAGCTGTGGACATTCGCCTTGTTCTTCTGTGCTGGGTTGGCAGCCTTCTTACTCATGCTGTGTTGGGACACAGTGAGCTCATTCTGTTGAGTATATCACCTTCTGTAAATGGATGTGACACCTAGCAGCCAGCGCTGAGGCTGCCTACTATAGGCGTTGCCACGCTGACTGTTCTAAATGCAGTAGTTAATTTGATCATCACCATAAAATGCATAAGGAGGATAGATGAGCATTTTCTTTATATCTTTGAGACAAGATCAAATGGGTTTAACTAAGTTACGTGTGTGTGTGTGTGTGTGTGTGTGTTGTGTGCGCGCGCGCGCGCGCGCGTGTGTGTGTGTGCTTAAGTCATGGCAATTTACTTTTATCTCCAAAGCTGCTTAGGCACTCAGCTGCCAGTACAATAACTTGCCTCAACAGTCTAGACTTAAGGAATTTATCACTTCTTAGTACACATTTCAGATGGTAATCTTCCTTGGGCTATGTCTTAGTCACTTTTCTACTGATGTGAAGATACTCTTATGACCAAGGCAACTCTTATAAGAGAAGACATTAATTGGGGCTTGCTTACAGTTTCAGAGATTTAGTCCATTTTATCATGGCAGAGAGTATGGTGGCAGATATGATGCTGGAGCAGTAGCTGAGAGCGATATCCTGATATGCAGGCTAAATGAGAGAGCGACAGGGTGGCGGAGGAGACAGAGAGAGAGAGAGAGAGAGAGAGAGAGAGAGAGAGAGAGAGAGAGTCAGACAGACAGACAGGGCTTGGCATGGGCTTTTGAAACCTCCAAGCCCACCCCCAATGAATACTTCTTCCAACAAAGCCACACCCACTCCAACAAGGCCACACCTACTCCCAAAAGGCCACACTCTTAATCTTTGTAATACTTTCAAGCAGTTCCATTCCCTAGTGACTAAACATTCAAATATAAGCATAGTGGGGACATTCTTATTTAAACCACCACAGGCTTTATGTCACAATGAGATTATTCTATTTTTATTTTAAGGGATAAAATACTTTGTTTTAGGTGTATGAGTATTTGTCTGTCTGTCTGTATGTGTACCACATGCATGCCTGGTGCTCTGAGTGGCCAGAAGAGAGCACTGGTTACCTGGAACTGTAAACTATAGACAGTTGTGATCTGCAATGTAGATACTGGGTACTTAACCCAGATTCTCTGCAAAGCACCGGATGCTCTAACCCTTGAGTCATCTTTCCAACCCTACCCAAAGTAACTCTTACCTAGGACCTGGAAACACTTTATGACTACCTCAAGGATGCTTCAAAACCCAGACAGTTCATGCAAAGGTGTGTATGTGTACACGACACATATGCATGTGTATGGGGTATAGTTTTTTCTAATAAAAGCTTAGTTTTTGATCATTGAATTCTATTGCTCAGTAAAGTGATGAGAATAGTTTGTTTTTCTTAATTTTTCAAACTGTTCTTTGATTTACCCAGTGAAAATGTGCCATCGGCAACGTGGCAGGTGCTGTGAAGGGATTACTAGGCTGAGGACTGAGTTACAGTCCGGAGTCCTTTCCACCGTAACCTAGCATGGCAGGGTCCTTTATGTCTTCTCATACTTAGAGCTATCGAGTTTGGACCATGCATTCATTTGCTAATTTGGAATTCACTAACAATTAATGGTGCTAAGTATGTTGGCTGAATTAATTACAAAAAAAAATTAAGACACCATTCCCTACCAAACATAGGAAATGCTTCTGAAATGTCTTTTCATGAATTACATTCGTATTCCATCTTTATTGCACTGCTCCTGTTTTTTTCATAGTAATCATTCTTTGAGGAAAACATTTAGGAGTGTAACAATGGAATTGAGGGTTTTTGGTTTTTTTGGGTTTTTTTTGTACCAGAAACTCAGGATTCTTTAAGCCTTTTAGTTTTCAGGATTCTTTAAGTTTCAGTCTGAAGTGAAACCCTATTTTAAATGATAACCCAAGTGCATTTGGTTACAGATGACATCCCCAGGGCAGATTGTTCTAGCAGTTTGAGTCCGGAGAGTGAATAACAGTGTCCAAGTCCCATTTCTCCCTCCGCCAGTTGAATTGGCCCTTACCACGTGGTGAAAAATGGACCTGGACTCCTATCCTGCAAATTCAGCAATGCCAGTGGAGAAATAATCTCTGCTGATCTCCATTGGAAGGGTCACAGGCACTGTGTGGCATGGTTGTACACGCTCAGTTCTAGGCCAATAACTCCGGTAGCTTTGCCAAGAAGATGGAGCCCCTGTGCCTGCCCTGGACCTGGGGTGGGCTGGAAATGACTCTGCTCACATAGCATTCCTCTCATAGAACAGAGGACCCTATTGCCATTACAGAGGTGAACGGCTTCCTGATGGGCCGTAACTACAGACACTGTCACATCCACATGTGACAACTAGGAACCTGCCCATGAGTCTGGCAGCCTATTTTTGATTCAATGACAAATGTTCTTTCCTATGTGTTTAGGCATTAAACAACAGGCAAAGATCCTGTCTTTGTGACTCTTAGAACAGTTAGTTATATGCAAAACAAATTAAACGTGTAGATCTGAATATGACACTCTTCCCACAGGTTCACATCTTGACCACTTGGTCCCCAGCCGATGGCATTCTTTAGCAGGAAGTGCTTCTCAGGCTGGGCTTTGAGATTCAACTGCATCTCTCTCTCTTTCACTCTACTTCTGTCTACCATGGGATGAGCGGCCTCCTCCTCCTCCTCTTCTCCTGTTCCTCCTCCTCCACATGTTCTTGTCCTAGTGCAGGAGGCTAAGAAACC
Source organism: Peromyscus leucopus (assembly GCF_004664715.2). Classification (NCBI taxonomy): domain Eukaryota; kingdom Metazoa; phylum Chordata; class Mammalia; order Rodentia; family Cricetidae; genus Peromyscus; species Peromyscus leucopus. The sequence continues at coordinate 60,725 of NW_023504556.1, read as the reverse complement.
ATGGATGGAATCCTGGGAACTATGGAACATCTTGAGACACTCAGGAGATTAAGTTGGCCATTTCTCATTATGGTTCCTCCTTAGGTTGTTTTCGTAAGGCATTTTGTTACAGTGGAAAGAAGAATAAGTAATATGCCCACTGAGTCATAAGGTAAGAAGCCCTACAGAGAGCTACAGGGGCAGAGGGAGAGGGAGGGCCAGTGTTAGGATAGTCACAAAACTTATAGGAAAACTTGGGGCAAAGGTAAATGAGTGAAGATGGCCACATGGATATCAAAGAGGTGAGCTGTTGTGGGAAAGAAGCAGGTGCAAAGGCAGTGAGGTGTCATGAGGCCTGGCATGGTCAGGAATTATCAAGAATCCAAAGGAGCTAACCTGAGCTCGCCGTGTAGAGAATAACAGAAGATAAGGCTGTAGAAATAGGGATGGAGGCCTGGCATGGCCTTGGTTTCTTCTTTGGAGTGGAATGAAAAGACACCACAGCATTTTAAGGAAGCAAATCTAGGTCAAAATTCTACTTGTACTTATAACAGTTTGCTATATAGAGCACGCCAGTTACCTAACTGAAGACAGTTTCCTCCTTGTAATGGTAACGGGCAGATTATGGGTCCCAGTGAAGATAAGCCAGCACCTGGCACACAGTAGGCAATGAAAACTGGCTTGCTTTCTTCATGCATTGAGTGGGTCTAGTCTCCAGAAACTTCCCCTGCAAAGTAAAACAAAACCAAAAACAAAAGCAAAGGAGCCCTTTAAATTCATGTAGCTTTATTTCAGCCTTTGTAGAGTTTAAGCGTCTTCCTGGCCCGATAGGTAACAGTCCCCCAAATAGGGCATTAGGCACGTTAGTAACCAGCCTCTTTAAGAGCAGATTGAGATGAACTTGCTGTATATTATACTTTACTGGATAACAAAGAGATTTTAGTGTGTTCTGGTGTATTTAATATGTAATATAATAAAAAGGACTTATGTGTCATGTCAAGGGGCAGAGCATAAATGATTATGACAGGGGAAATGGGAGATCAGATGCTATAACCTCAGCCGACAGCAGAAGCAGCATGATTAATGTTCTCAACTAAAATGGCCAGCTTTCAGCTTTCAAAAGCACCCTTCCAGCTCTTCCAAGGGAGCCGGGAACATGAACCATTTCATAATGAGAAATGACCAACTTAGTTTCTGAGTGTCTCCGAAGCAAGGAACAACTCTTAAATTTTCAGAAAGAATTTAGAGGAAAGTTACTTGGCCAAGGTCAAGGATATTGGAATATAGATCTGTAGAAGACCTTCAGCAAACCACACACACACACACACACACACACACACACACACACATTGCTTAGGATGATATTTTAGGATTACATTGGTTTAAAGAGGAATAGAATCCACCCTATATGATACTTTGTTTTTCTTCCAAGTCTAAAAGAAGTTAAGGCACTTTTTGTGGGGCCTGTGCACTGCATCCATTGCATCCAAAGGCTGTTGGCTATGGGCATTATACAGTGGCAATGCATCATGTCACACTGGGAAGCACTTAGTCTGCATTCTGGTCATTAAAATTGGATCATGGACCTCAGGGGGTCATCGATGGCCAACAGTATCGTCTAGCCTGAGTGGAGGCTCCATTTCTCATTGTGACATAGCCGTTGGCCTAAACCGAAACTGCCTTCTTGTCACTCCAGTGCAGAGTTCAGTAGCATCGTGAGAGGGAGTGGGCTGAAGACAGTGGTGGCGACTCCGAGGCAAAGAGAGCAGGGAGCGCTGCCCCCTGGGAGCCCGGCCCCCCTGGGAGCCCGGCCCTCATGCTTTCTGACAGATGGAGCCGAGGGCTGAGGAACCGTGTCCTGGAGGAACACCCTCAACAACTCAGACACCTGCCTTCTCATGCCGTGACTCAGCCAGGAGCACCTCATTCTGCACATGACGGTGGGATGAGCAGGCAGGCTCGGTTTCTGAGCAGGTGTCCTCTTCCCAGAAGGCCCTCCTTCAACTGGCATGACTGGAACTAGATTTCCGAGAAGGAGACGGCATGTAATGTGCAGTCACTCACCTCCGCTCCAAGGTTTTACTGGGGTCGTCGGCTTCCTCAATAACATTTCAGAGAAGAGCGGAAGGGCATTTTCTAACCATCATCGGGATAGCAGGAATTCTGTGTCAATCCTAACTTAGAAAATTGGACTAGATTTGCAGTCAAACATATAATCTGTGGTGTAGTTTGGGCTTGATCACCATCCTAGGATCAAATACTTGATGAAATCAAAGAAAGCAGCAAGGGTTACTCCGAAGCCTTTCTAGACTATTTTGTGACATGTGCGCTCATGTGTATGCTCATGTGTGTGCTCATGTGTGCTCATGTGTGTGCTCACGTGTGTGCTCATGTGTGTGCTCATGTGTGTGCTCATGTGTGCCATGAGCCCATTTGATAGCTGTGCTTACTCAGAGAGCTTGCAGACTAGAGATATGGACAAAGTAGGAAAAGGCACTCTTTTTAAATTAAGTAGAGTGTCAAGAATATTAATGTATCGTGATTCTGGAGTGTTTACCAGAAGCAGACATCTAAATATTAACATATCGTAATCCCGATGTGTTTATCAGAAGCAGACATCTAAAAGAAGTGTTACTATAAAGACATAAATAGAAATATTCCTTTAAACATTTATGACAATGTGAGCTGGGAGAGAGAGGAGGAGAAGACCATGAGTCAAATCTAACTAAAGAAGTGTTTAGCAAATCAGTTTACTTCACAGAGTAATTTATGGAGCTATTGTTGGGGGCATTTGTATCTGAATAAGAGCTTGCCTCTCCCATCACGCTGTCTCTCTCCCAGGAGCCTAGAGTGAAGGCGCAAACTTTAAATGGTGATTATCCTGGGTTGCCATGGAAATAATGAGAAGCACCTAATGCAGCTTTAGGACTTCACAGCGATCAGAGGCAGGGGGATGAAGAGCCAGGCGTGTTTAAATAAGAGGCTTGCTAATTAACGGAGCACCGAGGGACAGGTTAGAGAGAGAATCACACCGCAGATAAATCCAGGTTTTGGGGCTCGCTGAAGAAACAATGGCTATCCCAAGAGGCTATGAAAACGGAAGCTTCCTCTCCGTGGCCAGCCTGTTTTCGATTCTGGGAGACAGGTTGGCCTGGAATCTCTGGAGGCAACTGTCAATCGAGAGAATAGCTGGGGCAACTTCCTGGCTAACCAAATTCAAGACGGGAAATGACACCACCAAGTCCTGGGAAAGTGCCGACGGTGTTGCCAGGAATCTGGCACACTGTTTCAGTGTCTCTGTCTTTGAGGGTTCAGGTTCTTGAAGGAGGCGCTTCGGGGAAGCAGCTTCATCTCCCCACAGAGCCTCCTTCCTTCACTCTGCACCTTTACAGCTCTGCCTCAAGAGACACAAGCACGTTGCCACCCACCGCGTCTCTTCGCTCTCCTTCGCCCCTGAACTACTCTCAAGGAATCTCTTGGCCAGCTAACGGGGATGCAAGAACACAGGATGCAGGGGCGTATGTCTGAATGAAATGTGAAGACGCTACCGTACCGAGGGCTGGGCAGCGCACCAACATCGGCTGCTTGACGGACAGCAGAAAAGCCATTTCCTCCCCGTAGTCCATTTGAAAACACTTCACAAAATGGAAGATTGATTGGGTCATTTTAAACATATCAGATTCCATCTCCCAAATGTTTTCTGAGTGCCGTTCATGAATGGGGTGCTGAGATGGTAACTCGGGCCCAAACCACCCAGATTCCTTTGGCCAATTAACTTCCCTCACATGGAAGAAATGTGCCTGTGATACCTGGGGAGACGTTCCTGATAGTTTCCCAGCCTTCTCTCCTGTGTCCAGAGCTGAAAGTGTCTTCAGATGTTCAGTATTCATAGCATTGGGCTCAGAGCTGAACGCATAGAATTGATTTGGTTGTAGATAATTGGCGTGACTCTACTGGATCGTTCTGTTAGTTTATGACAAGAAGCAGGACTTGTGTTGGGTAGGGTGATGACTAGCATTCTGTATTGCTATGGCAGGTGGGTGCTCCAAGCCCAGCCCTTTAGCAAGATATCGGTCTTTACCAACAAGGCTGAGTATGTGTTTAAGATAGATTTACTAACAGTGGCTGAGAAAATGACATAGGAGATCTGCAATCATTTGGCCCTAGCCTAGGACTCCACTGTGTCCTACCTAGGACTTTTGACCAGCTGAGGTATGGCCATAACAGTGGAAAATCATCTATCAAGTTGCTTGGGTTAAGTGTCCCATGATGACCCCATGTCCTGTTGCTGTGAGTGAACACTTTAACCAAAAGCAGCGTAGGAAGAAAGGGTTAATTTGCCTTACACTTTCAGATCCATACAATCCTTGAGGGAAGGCAGAACTTGAAAATGGAAACCATGGAAGACTACCGTGTGCTGGCTCATTCATAGGCTCATGATTATCCACCTTTCTTATCCAGCTCTGGACCACCTGCCCAGGGAATGGTACCACCCACAGTAGGCTGGGTCCTTGTATGTCATAACAATCAAGTCAGTCCCCACAGACATGACCACAGACTAATTTGATGAAGACAACTACTCAGTTGAGATGTCCTTTTCAGGTCATTGTAGACGGTAGCAAGTTGACTAGGACAGCCCACATAGGAACAGGTAAAGCAATGGTGGCCACTGTCTGATGGAAATGGTCACTTAGAGGTAAATAGTGGAGCTCTCTGATCCAGGTAAATCTTTAGTTGTTTAACAACATAGGGTGGAAGTCACGTCTGAAAAGTGCAATAATAGCTTTGCCAAAGCAAATGGGTGTTCAAGGGATTAATTGAATATATACACAAGTAAAAGCCCAAATCCTCCTGTTAGTCTGTAAGTTCTCTCTCCCACCTCCTGTTCTGTGACCCAGCTGGCCTCTCTGCCATTTCCTAAACAGAGTCAGTTCAGGACACTTGCTGGTCACTATGCTTTAGATGCTCTTCTGGAAAGCATTTGCCTACCACAGCTCCATCCATCACCATGCTGTGAAAATCCTGTGTGGCCTTCTTGCATTCCTCACCTTTGTACGTTCCCTCTGCTTTATCTAGAACGAACCAGAATCTCACATTGTGTATTTACCTGCTCCCCCCTCCCCTCTGAACACAATCTCCAGAAACTTGGTGCTTTTTTATTTCCTGCCATTTTATCAACACCAGGATTCTATTCGGCCTGTAATAGGTGCTTAATAAACATGTGTTATTGAAGTCGATGTGGACCAATTTGCACCCCAATTGGAAAGTGCATTCATCCATGTTTCAAATGAATAGAAACATATGGCAGAAGGAGATAAATGCCCTAGAAAGGAGCAGGTTGAACGCTCTTGCCGTCTAGAACAGAGACAACTCCAGCCGAGGGAATAGAGCATGGTTAGCGGAGAAGAGAGAGTACAATCTTTCAAACATAGATTGGGTTTGGCCATTTGAGGGCAGCAGAAAAAATTAAGTGAAAAGGTAACACAAGCAAGTACAAAGATCTAAAAACAGCAACTTATAGCAGAGAGAAGTTGGGAAAGCAGTCAAAAAGACAGCCTATATCTGGGCTCATGTCTCCAAGGCCTGGCTACCTGATGGCATTTCTTCTCTAGGAAGCCGTGAGTTCTCATTCTTCAGATCCTGACATGAGGCAACAGGGGCCGGAGTGCAAGCCGGTGTCAGCCAGAACCAGTCAGATATGACCAGGGTGACCAGCAACTCGAGCCACACACCTACCCTGTTCCTGGGAACCCCCGGGCAATGCTATTCCACCTGAACATGTCTGATCTATAAATAGGAGCCATTAGAGGCGTTTGGGCTGGGCAGAAGCTGGGTTAGAGCTATGTTTCAAAAAGATTAATCTGGCAACTGAAAGACAAATTGGAGAGAGAAGAGACCAGAAGCAGGAAAAGCAATTATGAGACTCTTGCCACAATCTACACGCGATGTAATGAAAGTCATAACTTAGGCGGGCCTGCCGTGAATCATGAACTCACATATTAGGACCCTGGCAACACGGAGAAGGGCCTCTGGAGGGAAAACAGGGCTGGGAACAGGTTGAGGACACACTGAGTCCCTGCAATGAGTAGACCTTCCGGCAGTATAGAGACCACAGGAGTGTATTTCTCAGCTGGTCAGTTCACTGCAGAATCCAGTCCATCTTTCAGGGCATGAAAAAATCAGGAAGAAAGTTTCAAGGGCTAGGGCCAATGTTTGGCACTCAAAAGACTCAGTTTTTCCACTTGACAACCGGGACGAGAGGGAGGGTTGAGATGTGGGGGGCGGGGAGTAGGAAAGAGAGAGGAGAGGGGGTGAGAAGGAGAGGGAGAGAGAGAGTTTATACTGGGATGCACGTGCAAACGTGTGGAAACCCGCTGTTGACTGATCTCCACTTTCTATATTGAGGCAGATCCCTTGCTGAGCCTGGAGCTTGCCTTTTCAGCCTGTCGGCTGGCCAACTTGCTCTTTGAGTTCCTGTCTCCTCCTCCTGCACTGGGAGGGCAGGCAGGATGCTTGGCTGTGTCTGTGGACTCTAGGATCCTAACTCTGGTCTTCACAATGGCACGGCTAACACTTGCCCTGAAGGAACGTCTCCCTGGTCTCCTCCAGTTGGGCTTGTGTAGTTGGATGGCTGTGCCCAATACGGAAAACCACACAGCTCTGTACACAGTGCACCAGCACGAAGGCCCTTTGCATTCTATGAGGCTATGAAGTTCCTCTGTGTCTCTCATCTGCTTAGTCACCTAAGCCCCAGCTCCCAGACTGTCAACACACTCTCTGAGTCACATTTTCCATGCTTCATCTCCTTTTCAGTGGATGCCATGTTTGTTCTCTTTGGGATTGATGGAGCCCTATCTTTTCAACATCAACTTGATGGTGAAGATTCCATAACGTTTTAGTCTTGCCATGGCCTCTCCTCTGTGCCCCAAACTGTACCACAGACCCACGAAATATTTTTTAGACATTTCAAATTTGCATGGCCCTCAACAGAATTGACCCCTACCCTGGTCTATTACATTCATGTTCATTTGCATTCCTCTGTGGTCAATGGCAACACCATTCACCCTAGTGTACTAGTTGGACATCCAGAAGTCATGCCTGATTCTAGTCCATCTGTAAGCTTTGCCTGTCACCTGTGTGTAATCCATCATCTCCTCCCCATTGCCATAAACCTTCTGCAAGGTACCATCATCTCATCCAGGCTAAAATCCCAGTCTACTACCTGGGTCTATCTGTTCTCTGTATCCCTTCCTCCATTTCCCATACATCCAGACTTTGTTTTTATCTTCCCCCTAATTTATCTTTTAGCATCATTTAACACTTAGTCACTTTCTCCTTTCCCCACCCTGAAGTTGGGGAATCTTGGCTTCTCAATTTCTCCAGATTTTATGCCTTTATGCTTTCCAGATTTATTTTTTTACTGGCAATTAAATACTCAAGGCTTGGTCCTAGGTGTCTCCCTCTCTTCCTCTGTTCCCCATGATCTCATTAGTGCCACAACATCAGTGATGTTGATGACTATGCTGGTGACTAACATTTACACCCCCAGCCTAGAAATCTCCTTTGAGCCTAGACATACATACACAGCCGCCTTCTTGACATTTCTTGGATGTCTCATAAGTATTTTAAATTCATCATGTTCAAAGTTCAAAACTGAACTAAGATTAAATCCCTTCCTACTCCTGGACCTCTTCCAAAGTCACTTTGCCTAATGCAAAGCCCATAATGCATGCATGCCCACAGGGCATGGCCCACAGTGACAGCCCATAGTGCCTCCAGTTTGCACAAGCCAGAACTCTGGAGTCACCCTAATACCTCCCTCTTGCTCATCTTCACCTTCTTGCCCAAATCAGTTCAGCTGCAAGTGAGGGAAACCTTTCCTGGCCTAGGTGACTGGCTCACGTTTTGTCTTTATCTTCTCAGCTGAGGCTTGGTCTCATAATAGAAGCCACCTCACAGGGGTGCTCTGAGCACTAATGGATCCCAAACTGACCCATTTCGTCTCCTAAATGAATTTTAAATCCATTCATTTCTCTTGAGCTTCGTTCTGGCCACACTAGTTCATGACATCATCTCCTTGGGATGATAGAACTCCTTGAGATCCTATACGGTTGAAACTCCTAAGCACCCACCTTCCCTTCTGTCCTAACATGGCCACCAAATATTCTTTTCATGTCCAGGACACAATGGCCTCTTCACAGTACAATCCAATGGCTTCTTACCTCCTATCTCCACATCTTCTCATTAGTCAATGACCTCTCATTAGGTTTAAGGTAAGCACAAAGCTCCTTCCGTGGTCTTGCATGTCTCCCTAGGCTCCTTGCTGTGTGTTCCTGACTCCGTCCCAGGTTCTTGTCTGACCTCTTCCCCCACCACCGGGGCAGCACAAAGGTCATTCACCAAGCCTGCAGAGGCCTTCTCTTTCCTCTTCTGCTAATCAAAGCTCCAGTGCATCCTCTACAGCTCTGCATGGGATCTGCGCCGTTAGCAGCGCCTCCTCAAGCCTCCCTGATTAAACCTTCATGGCGTAGACCCCTCTCCTGTCCACTTGCCACGGCTGCCTCAATTGGATTCCCAGTGAGGTCTGTTTCTCCTGCTAGACATGATGCTCCACAAAGACAAGGGTTCAGCTTCCACGGGCCCTCTATTCCTAGTGTCGTATTGCTATCAGGGAACATGCATTACAAAACTTCAGGGTGAAGTCACACGAGTGATCAACAGTCACAGTGAACTTTGTATGTGTGTGTGTGTGTGGGGGGTGGTTATATGTTCCACCACTTGTGTATGGAAGTCAGAGGAAAATGTAGAGGAGCTGGTTTTGTACGAGTTGGTTCTCTCCCTTCACCGTGTCAGCTCATTTGGCTTTGGCGGCAACTGCCTTCCCCACTGAAACATCTGGCCAGTCCCACAATGGCTAAGGATCTGGGACAGTAGCTACCCATGCAGGGCAATTCCTGCTTCCTTCCAGCACTAACACACCTGCCAGTCGGCCAGGTCGACAGGGGCCGATGGACAGCTGGCTGTGTCTGAGTCTAAAGTTCTAGCAGTCCCAAGGAGGAGCATCTGTACAGGCCCTGTGAGTGAGGCACCAAATTCAGAGGCAGGGAGAGGTGACTTCTGGACTGAGCTTGACCTGAGTGTGGCATGTCCAGGCTTGGCGGCAGGTGCCTGGCCTGCTCCACCCCTGATTTGTCAGAAAGGAGCCAACACTGACCGAACATAGAAATCTCTCTATCCCTTACTTACTTCTACAGTTTCTTAAGCCACACATGTATTTTTCAGTGAGTAGCCTTCAAACGAGTTTTGTTTTCAATTTCGAAGAGTATCAAACTAATTTTTGTAATTTGCTTTATCGACTTAGAGATTTTGAAAACCTGCACTAATTTGCCAGGGCTACTGCTGTAGCCAGTGCCATAGACTTGGCGGCCTGAGCAAGAGATTTGTTTTCTCCTAGTCTGCAAGCTGGGAGGACAGGTCAAGGGGCCCGAAGGTTTGCTTCCTCTGAGCCCTCTCCTGAGGCCACTTTCAACCCTGTGTGTTTATGTGCTGACTCTCGGCCTGTGTGTCCATATCTTACCTGCCTCTTAAAAGGCCACCGGTCATATTAGAAGAAGGCCCATGCAAATGAAACCCCTAACCTTAAAGACACCATTCTGACTATTGACTGTTGGAAACATCATGTCACCCTGGTGATAACTCAACTCAGCTTGTGACATTTCCTCTCCCCATTTATGTTGTCTGTGTTGATATACATTTATCTTGGACTACTCTGTGCTATTTCTTACATGGAAGCACCAAAATTTATTGATTAATTTACTAGTTTACACTTGAATTGTTTCCATTGCAAAGAAAGCACTGCTTAGAGCATTCTCATACATAATTCCAGAATCTCTACTTAATTGTGTGTGGGAGAGCAAAGTGGATGTGGTGGTGAAGGTGTCTTTAGTTTTACAAATAAAGCAAACAGAACATCAGTTTCTCACAGACACCAGCAAAATGTTATAGAAACATCCTTCAATCCCAGTTGTTAACTTTCTTCTTCTTTTTTAAGGTGTGACTTGTTCACAGTTTCACTGTATGTTTTCTGTATCTATTAATTTAACAAATGCATGGCAGATGTTATGATGTGTGGACCAGTTTCTACTTCATTCGGATAATCACATTGTTTTCCTGACTCTGTTAACGTGGTGAGGAGAACCATGGGCTTTGTCATGGAAGATCACTTTTTAGAATAAATCCTATCCGGTTATGATAGGTTAGATTTCCATACATCACCAGGCTTAGTTTGCTAATGTTTCACTAGAGACTATTGCATCTGTGTTCATGAGATGATCACCCCATCTTTCCCTCCTTGCTTTTCCCTTGCCTAGTTTTAATTATCAAAACTGTCTATCCTCTCAGAATGCTGTGGCTCCCCCCAGCCCTTCTCACCCCTGTCCTACCCTAAACCTCTCCAACCCAGGATCTGGATCCCCTTCTCTTCCCCAGCCTCTGATCCCCAGATAACTAAGTCACACATAATGTGGCTACACTTCATCTTGGTCTCTTGGCTTCTGACGGGCTCTGCTTTCTGATATCTCTTGGTCTGCCTGCCCCACTCCCAACCCCATGGCCTGGTTTAGTCGGCTGGCTGTGTTCATTCTGGACTCTTCCAGAAAGCCTCTGTCTGTTCTCTCCTCATATCCACAATAAACCTTCTCCTTAACCATACCTTGGAGCAGCCATGGCCTCATTTTTTTTTCATTCATCTGGTACCAAAACCACAGTAGTAGCATATAGGAATTCCTTCCAAGGGACTTGACCTCTCCGAGCCAGGCTGCTGCTCTGACTTTCCTAAGGTATGTGGGGATCTTTTGCTTCTTCTGGCTTCTGCCACCCACCACCATATCTGGCTCCAAATTCTAGAATCCGATATTTTAGCTGTTTCTCCCTCCACCCACCTCGCTATCCACCTCTCCTCTCCTCACCTGTAAACGTCCTCTCTCTGGCTCCTAGAGCCTCCCACGCCCTCAGAGTGCCCACCATGTGGTATCTCAAGCCTCCTGAGCCCTCTGGGACCCACTACATGGACAACTGTCTACTTACTAAGACACTTGCTCCCACCTCTGCTGGAACGCTCCCCTTTTTCCAAAAGCTTCTCCCGGTCTGCTCCCTCACCTGCTTCTCCTGTCCTCCTCTGCGGGGTAAGAGTCACCCTGGAACTGCCTGCTTTGTCAAGACACGTGTGCCAGGATGCTCTCCTCACTCTTCTGGGCCCTGTCACACGGAAAGGGATGTCCCTCCTCTGTGGTTTTGAACAAGTCTTTCGGTCACTTGGGGATGCCCCACAATAAAATTCTGTCACCAGGACACTCAGCCCTCCTCTGCCCCCATAGTTCTCAGCCTTCCTGGGGCCTCTCATCTCCTCTTCAGAGCCGCCTGCTCTGACTCTTCCCTAAGCCCTCCTAGGCTTCTAAGATATTGGAATCCTCCTTCGGGTGGAATCCTTAGACTTTGCGACCCTGTTTCCTCTCGGCTCCCTCTGGGAAGCCCCCCAGCTTCTTTGCACCCCCCTGAGCCTATATTTCACCCCTTTCCTTCCTTCCCCTCAAGCCACCCTCTGTGTCTCCTCATACCTTCCTGGGCCTTATATGGCCCTTCCTCTTTTCCTCCCAGTACTCAGAGATTTTATGAAAACCTCACTGTCTTACTGAAAATGGCTTGGCTTCAGTACAGCTCAATGACCAAAACCAACACATTTGGTTTTCAAATTCTCTGAAATCGTAGCAACCACTGCCACTGTACAAACAAATGATCTCCAAATCTGTTATATCTAAACATTCTCTGCTCTACACTCCCAAAGTCTCCTATCACTATGATGCTCCGAAGAAATCACCTAAGCTATTATGTAAACACCCCTTATCTTGGGATTTTTAAGATCATTGAGTATGGTTAAACCTCTGTAATAAAATTTTAGCTTAAAACTTTTAACTTATAAAAGGCTTGTGGTTAAAGAAAACCTATACATAGGCAATCTTACACGGATTTAATTTGTTTAAAGATAATTAAGACATGCAAGTTAATGCTTTTTCTTCTTACAAATAATCAAATTATTTAATGTGCTCAGAATTAGGCTCATAGTCATGCTAAGTACAATGTAACTCATTTACAGTGGCAAGCTTTATTTAGCTTCCTCTGTGTATTTTCAAGGTTAAGCCTAAAGCTAGTAACTAAAAAAAAACAAAGTTTGTTGAAGATCGGGTATCCTTAGTAGATAATGGTCCTCACACTCTTCAGAGATCTGCTGAATGTGGGATTTAATAGTCAATGAGAAAGCTTCCTGGGATAGACAGAAATAGCAGATCCTGGCAGAGGTCCTAAGGTATCCAAAGGAGATGATGGGGCACAGATGCCTCCACCTAGACTGTGGTGATGCTGACCACTGGGCCAAAACCACTTCATGTCTCTTCTGCCACCAGGGCTCTGCCCCCATGGTGAAACACCGTTGGGTTTACTGTCCTATTCTGCCTTGCCACAGCTAGGTCAGTTTTCCTAGGTTCTTTCCTCCACAGGAAAATCTCTCAGACCTCTGGGGTCTAGCAGACAAAGGCTGATGCTGTCCTGTGTAGCAGCTGAAGACACAACGATGTCCTAATGTGTAAGAGCCAAAGACTTACAAACCTCTGCACCCCCAACGAAGCATGGAGGCCACAGGATCCCAGGATGATCAGGAAGGATCCTTAGGGTAACTGTCCAGGTAGCAGTAAGTCCCTGTCATTTAAATGAATACGTAGGTCATTTGGATTATGCTCTGTATATATTTAGCTTTCTCAGATTCTCTGACGATATCAACAGCGAAACAGTAGCTTTATATTAACAGCAGTAAGCAAACCAGCTCCTCCCCAAAGCTGCCTGCTGTCTGGTCAGTTCATTTCACTTGTAAAAATCAGGACTCATTTTTTTTTAGAGCTGCCAGCTCTCCTGATGAAAAAGGGCTAGGACATATTTATCTTCCCTGTGGACTCTGAAAAAGATAAACTAATTGTTTCAATGTAACTTTTTTACTATTTCTTTATTTGAAGGAACTTGCTTTGTAATGACTGCTCTCAGTAATCAACCACTTGAGTCTCATGGTAAATGATTGGATAGAAGAAACATTGGCCTGGTGGTAGTGGCACATGCCTTTAATCCCAGTACTCGGGAGCCAGGGCCAGGCAGATCTCTGTGAGTTCAAGGCCAGCCTGGTCTACAGCGCAAAAATCCAGAACAGGCACCAAAAACTACAGAAAAACAAAGTAAAACAGAACAAAAAAAGAAAGAAAAGGTTTAAAGTTTATTAAGTTGTGAGGGGTCTAAGTGAGTGATTCAAAAGTGTGTAAATGCAAGTTGTAAAGACATAAGAAAGTGATTTAAGGAAGGCGTGGGTCCCAGGGCAGCTTGGCTACACGTCTGCCATGACAGGCTTAAGAGAGCCAGTCAGAAAATAGGCCTGAGTTTCTGTTGACTGTAAGACAACAACAGGTTCCAGGAAAAACCGTAAACTGACATCACCCAGGCACCACCCGCGAATGGGCCAATCAGCATCCAAAGGGAGAAATACCTAATTTTCTAAAGGAAATACCTAATGTCCAAGGGAATATCGAACATTCCAACTATTATAGATATCACCAAGTGTTCCTTGGCGCAGCATGCACCTATTCTCTCATCCCAACCTCTGCTGTGATAAAAACCCTACCCCGACTGGGCTCAGGGTTCTCTGACCTCACTGCTGTGTTGGACAGATGGAGGGTCCAAGTTCAAGCTTGAATAAAGACTCTTTGTTTTTGCATATGGATTCAAACTAGATGCATGGGTGCTAAATAATACATCAGAGAGGAAAAATGCTAAAACCCAATATCCTTCAGAGAAAGAAAGCAATAAAAAGCCAGGCATTTCAACCACTGAGCTCTGAAAAAGCCTCAGGAGTTGAACACCCCAGAATCCAACAGAAAGTAGGACTGAAAGGCGGGCTGAAAACAGGGGACCGGGGAACAGTTTGTATAAGGAAGACTTAGAACCTCTTCTAGCTTGGCCAGGTGGCCAGCCCACTCTCCAAGCTCCAAACCCCAGACATGTAAACTTCCTAAGGTACTTTGGAGGCAGGGCCTGAGATGAGGTCACAGACGAGCAGTTTACCTGGGAATACAACCCAACCAAAGAAGAGGTAAAGGGTCTAAGCAATGAAAACGTGGGGGGTAGGGAGCACAGACAGAGGCACTACCATAGTGGCCAGGATGTGGGTGCCTCCAAGAATATTATGTGACTAGGACTCCAGGTCATCTTTTCTGCCCAAGGGCAAGGGTCTCCTGAGAGGAGAAATACAGGACAACCGAGTCTCTAATGTGGTTACAGAGCTGAAGCTGTGGACTCAGGGAACCCAGCAGAGTGGAGAGACATTTCAAAGGGGACCAAAGCAAGTGCTTTTCTAAATGTCAATGCTGGGGGAAAATAAACGAACACCTCAGTATATCTTCTCTGCTTCCCTCTGAGGACGCTGGTGGCCGGATATTTACCCCCAGGAAGACCACTGGAAGGCCTTCCAAGAGAAACAGGCTAGCACAAGATGAAAGATCCTCAAACTCCAATATATGTGGCCTCACCACACGGTGACCGGCTCCCAGTCCAAACAGCCGAGTATAACCCTTGCACTCAGCGAGTCTCCAGTCACCTTTGCCCTCCACTCTTCTTTCTATTGGTAGAGGCCAAATTAGAAGGCTAAGCTGCATCTAAGGACGGAGGTCACTCTCCAATGTTGCTCTTGTATCCTAAGACACCTTCTTCCCTTCAGAAGCACCCTGATGCTTGGTTCTTTCTAAAGTGTTCTAACTGTACAAGGACAGAAGACCTCACATTCAAGATGCAGAGCTAAGACCCATGGCATCTTCAAAGGCTGGGATCAAAACCTGATCCCATTAATAATAGGACTGAAATCCAGAAGGTGCTGGACTTTGGTGCTCCTCAGTTTTTCTCAAGCAGAAAAGTGGAAACTCTAAGCACTGTGTGCTCCTGGAGCTCTTGTCTACAAGTAAAGAGCTTTCTTCGTGCAGGACACCATTCATAGTGAACGCATGTCAAGAGCTTCCCCTGGATGTGTCCCTGTTCAACATGCACAACCAAGGAAGCCCTATTTGGCCAGGCTGTCAGAGGATGTCAAAGTTCAGTGTGTCACAGCTCCCCAGCCTCCAAACTGCCTCCTGCGGTGGGACTGGAGATTCGATGATTCCTGCGATGGGACGGAAGATGTGATGGCTCCTGCGATGAGAGTGGAGATGCAACGACTCCTGCGACGGGACTGGAGATGCGACGGCTCCTGCTATGGGGCTGGAGATGCGATGACGCCTGCGACGGGACTGGAGATGCGACGACTCCGATGGGACGGAGATGCCATGACTCCTGTGACGGGACTGGAGGTGCATGACTCCTGCGATGAGAGTGGAGATGCCATGATGCCTGCGATGGGACTGGAGATGCCATGACTCTTGCGATGAGACCGGAGATTCCATGACCCCTGGGATGGGACTGGAGATGCCCATGACTCCTGCGATGGGACGGAAGATGTGATGACTCTCCGATGGGACTGAAGATGTGATGGCTCCTGCTGGCTTCTGGAGAAGCTGTGTTCCCCATTGCCGTGGTCTCACCACTCCAACATGCAAAAGATTCATTCCCTGTCCGTCAACCTGTGTGCCTCAGCCACTGACTCCCAACCATCCCTTATCAAATGGAAGCTTTGCCCACTTAACTTTGTACCTCCTGAGCTCCAGACACCTCAGATCCTTCCATCTGTCACCACCCAGCCTTCTCCACACCTGTCTCTTCTCTGAACACCTCTCTGCCTTCTCCCCCTGAATGAAGCCTGGCTCTCACTTGAAGACACTGGCATCCCCTTCAAACCCTCAAACCAATAGGCTGGGGGTGAAGCAGGTGTTCTCCACTCTCTTGTTGGGGCTTCTAGAACATCATCTGTTCTAATTCATTGGGGGGTGCTCCTGCCATCCCCAGACCTAAGAAACCATCCAGACCTAAGTTGACCAGCTGGCTCAACACCTGCTCTTCTACTTGGTCAGGAGAGAGTGGGTGGATCTTCCTCCACCTCAGCTCCACCAGGCACAGGAAGTCCTAGTGTCCAGTTAGTCATGACTGTGCAGTTTTTCTGACTGGGGTTTCTTCAAGGCAATGGAGGGGCTCAGAAGCTCACAGGGCAGCCACCAGAAACAGCCAGGAAGGAGTCCATTGTCTGGGCCTCTGCACTTCCAGACCAACTTAGCAAAATTACAACCTCATCTCCATCTGTGTGTGCGCTTCAATTCAATCAATACTTCCTAAGCATGTAGATTTTGCTCTGCTGAATACCGTAGATGCAAGGCGTCTACAAGGAAGACATTTTCATTTTTAAAGAATATGCAAAGGTGCCCCTTTTGTTCTCTTTCTCCTGGGCACAAACCTGCTCTTCCTAACCACCTCCAAGCACACAGTGTCTCTTTCCTGGTCTCTAAAATCCTGTCTCCTTGGCCAACTGACGTAAACACTTCTCAAATGCAGACAGGAACAAAAAATGATGATTAATCAGTTCATTTTCAAGACAGAATGACTGCCTTCCCTCTTAGGCTCCTCCACCTAAATATGATAATACTAGGCATTAAATTGGAGAGGTGACGCAGTGGATGGTTTAGTGGTTTAAAAGCTCTTACTGTTCTTTAAGACCTGAGTTCAGTTTTCCCAGTGCCACAACTGGGCAGCTCACAACTGCCTATAACTCTAGTTCCAGAGTCTATCCAAAACAGCCTTCTGGTTCCTGCAGGAACTGCAGTAAACATGTAGCACACACACACACACACACACACACACACACACACACACACAACTTTAAAAACACTTAATATAATACTATCAAATAAGAACTGGTACTTTACACTGTAAACATTTGCATACATGCCAAGTAGGTACATTGGGAATAATATCACAGCACACAGCAGTAGGCCCCGCCAGCCTCACAGGCTGTCTTTCTAAATCAGACTTGTACAGTCTTCACACTTGCATCAAACAATGTGTGATGGAGAGCTTGTACGTTTGCACTTTTCCCCTTACTGAATACTGCACTGTTTCAGAAGTTTAATTTGCTTCTAAGTAGCAGTTAGGTCAGATTCCTGACTGGTAACCTAATAGGTCAGTTTCCTATTAACTTGATGGTTAGGTCAAACTGCTAACAGAATCATTCTCTCATATTCACAGGCTGCACTGTGGGCAAATGACTAGCTCAATTTGGGGCTTTTCTGAATTCTGAAAAGCACAATACATATACCCATCTACTGGTAATTGCAGAAGAGTTATTTCCAAATAACACCATCCATTAGAGAGATGTCCCTAGTAGATTTACCAAAGACCAAAACTTTCACTTTTATAAAGGTGTACATATTTCCCTTACTAAGATACTTTCATATATAAGACATGAATACTAATTCCCTAAACTCTGAGTCTGTTCTCATTCTCAGCAGTGCCCGTAGGTTTGGGTTGGGTTGGGTTGGTTTGTTGTGTTATCTGCCAAGCTCTGCTGGTGGCATAGTGAGGGGGTGGGGACCTTGGTTCAGCTCACCTATTTCTCGCTCCTTTCTTGTCTTCTCCGAGAAGAGACTGCTCAAACTCCACCCTCTTCCTCCTCTCGCACCCCTCACATTCACAGCCAATCTGTCCTCACCAGCACTTGCCTTTCCATGGGGACTGAATCCATCCCAGGCTCTCTGTTTTTTACACACATCCCTTTTCCAGGAAAGCCTTACCCTCCTGGACTGAAGGCACAGGCTCCTGAGATCTTGGGTGTTTGTCTTCCGACAAATCCATTCTCAAACTCCAATCTCTAAGGTCTTCAGAAACAGAATTTGGGAAGAAGTGGGGACCAGATGATGTCATGAGGATATGGGGTCCCTACATTGGCATTAGTGGCCCTATGACAAGGAGGCTCTGGGGCTGGTTCTGTTTTGCCAATGTGGTTAACTTCCTGAAAGTTCAGGCTGCTTTGGGCCTGGGGGTTCCCCCACCTCCTTCTCCACCTCCTGCCTACTGAATGAGATAAGCCATTTCCCTTGCCAGGTGGGAAAATTTATAAAATGCAATTGTTTGTGAGAAAGTTGCTGTGTCCGGGGTCCTGTGTCTGGATCTCCCTATAAGGTCTTGCCACCTGAGTGTGAATGAAGTGGGAGGATCAGCTGAGGATTTCTGATGTGGTGGTTGATCCATGAAAGGAATGGGGGTCCTTGACACCTTCTCCTGTTTCATAAGGAACAAATCAACCCTGGGTCTGCTTGGGCTCTTGCTACCTGAGTGTCATCTGCTGGAGGCCCATATCCTCTTGGCCACAGAAGAACTTCCTTTCTCACATGGAAAGAGGGCCAAGAGGTGGGTGGGACAAGGCTAGAAAAATGAGCAGGCAGCTTGCCCACCGAGCATCCAGTCAGCCAGGGTGCCTGACCCAAAGTTACACCTCAGTATGGAGACACCAATGAGCCATTGCCTGGGATAAGATGTCTACCCAGGTTCATGAAAGGCTTTTCTAAGGCCTGGCACTCATTTCTGCTCCTTCTCTCCTTTTATCCTGGCTGCAACCGTCCTTCTCCACCTCTCTCCACCATCTCTTTCTTTAGCCTGCTGTGGCTCCCATTTCCCCATCCTTCCCTGGGTCAGCTTCAGGACCACTGTCCCTTCCTGAGGCTCTGCTCCAGCTCATTTCCCTTTCATGCTGGGCCACAGATGCTCTGCTTCCACCTTGATGCCACACTGGTGAGTCAATCCAAAACACTCCTGGAAGCTCAGGGCGTGCCAAGTGCAAAGGGGAGGTTAGGAGGCAGGGCTTTCACTCCCACGGCGTCAGAGCACTGCCAAGGTCTAGGCAACTGCGTGGATGAGGACAGGCTTCGGTGCTGTTCTGAAACTATCTCCTAGTAGCTCTGTAGCTTCAAGAATTATTTAAGGGAGCTGGGCAGTAGTGGCGCACGCCTTTAATCCCAGCACTCGGGAGGCAGAGGCAGGCGGATCTCTGTGAGTTCGAGGCCAGCCTGGTGTACAGAGTGAGTTCCAGGAAAAAGGCACAAAGCTACACAGAGAAACCCTGTCTCAGGGAAAAAAAAAATTATTTAAGGGGATGGAGAGTTGGCTAAGTCAGTAGAGCAATTAAAGCGTGAAGACATGGGTTTGCATCCCCAGCTCCCGAAAAAGCCAATTATGGTGTGGAACACGTACAGTCCCAGCTCTGGGAAGGCACAGGCAAGTGGATCCATGGAGCCAGTCAGTGAGCTCCTAGTTCAGTAAGAGACCCTGTCTCAATAAGGTGAAAGCGATCGAGAAAGACATGGAATGTTGATTTCTAGCCTCCACACATATTCATATGCACATGCTCACACATTCACGTGAACACATACATGCAGACACACAGCTGAAAATGTCAAGCTCCTCCATGTTCTGTTTTCTTATTCATAAGATGGGCGCTGGATAAAATGCCCACCTGGGAAGGTGTTAATGAAGGCATATGACACGATTTTGGTGGGACACACCCACACTGCATCAGGGATACACAATACTAATAACTGATGTACCCAGAGAGCATTACTTCTCCAAACCAATGCTGAACTCACTCATGAAATGACTGCACTAACGTGATGCGGCACTTGACGACTTTGAACCTACCTCCAGGAAGCTGGGCAGGCTCCCTCCATCTATCATGTAAAAGCTGATCACCCTCAGGACAACAGTGAAAATCCAGCTCCATTTGACCCTCAGTTGCACAGCAGCTCCCATCCCTGGTTGAGAAAGACTCAGATCACTATTCTGGAGGGGTCAGCAATACACCAAGAGCCCTACTTCTAATCAAGATCTTTCTGGTTTTGAGCTATAAGGCCGGGGTGGGTCCTGAGTCTCTACAACCCAATGTGGAGTTTAGAAACTACCAAAGCTGGAAGCTTGACCCCCAAAAGGCTGCGGCCAAATTTTTGCCTAAGCGCTCACACAGACTGATTTAACTGCATTTTGTGTTCATTGGGGCCAGTGAGAACTTGTCCCCAGCAGGGAACTGGGTTAACGTTCTGCCTCAGTCAATGATCTTTATGAGATTTGTGTCTTTCCTGGGCAAGTTCTAGGGCAGAGACTGCTCATTTTCAGTGTTTTGCCTGGAACTAGGAATTCCCTTTCTGTGGCAAGGCAGTGCAGTCTTTTGATCTCTTTCCAGAAACTCACACATGCTAGCAAAGTAGATCTCTCCAGATCTCATAAGCTGGCCGGGACTTTCAGACCTGGATGTGCAGAAGGGCTCCACTCACACAGCGATACTAATGGTGATAGTGGTTGGAATGATGCTTGTCATATTGCAAAATATTTCCTCACCCATGCTTATTTCGTACTCAGGTGAGAACGGAGACGCTGACAATAACAGTACTGGACTTTAAGCCATCTGTGATTAAACTGTGGCCCAGAGAAGTCACCTGACTTTTCTAAGGCCACAGAGACAGCAAGGTTAAGACAAAACTGAACCAGGGCTGTGGTCTCCTGGTTTTCTGATCACATCTTGCTCTCTGACCCTAACTCTTGATCATGATATTTTTAGGGGGTCCTGGAGACTAGAACGATGCTCCAGGGGAGGAAAGAATAGGAAAAACCAGCCAGATTACATATGGAGAGTCAGAATAGCAGGTCAACTGTGGCTGGAGAGACAGCTCCTGAAAGTGAGTTCAGAGGAGGCAGGCTTCCCGTGCCTGCGTAAAGGACTCCCAGGTGAAGCAGCAGGTGATCTGAATTTAGACTCTGACTTAGTCATTGACCTTCACGGTGACCAGCTGGGGAGGTCTTCTTGGCCCCTGCAAACAGAGCGAAGAACCCACAACTTCTTTGTCTGGAGAACAGATGGCTACATGTCCTCAGCCAGAACTGTGTCTGAATATGGGCTGGAAGAGGTGGCCCAAGAAGGTGAGGATAAAACAGTACCAGGTAAATAGACATTGAGGCTTGGTGTAGCTCAGGGTGCATGTACATACAGAGGGCCCAAAGGGTCCCGCTGCCTTAAGAGTCCACAACAAACATCCATGAAAGAGGCCCTGCAGGATGGAAGGGTGCGCAGACCAGATCTAACTGCACACTAGTAACAAGGTTTCTTCTAGAAAGTGAGCTTTCTAAAACATAATTTGGGTTCTTTATGACATGGGGAAGGGCAGCGGAATCCCCACGAGGAACTGGTTGGCAGCTAGGCTCACACTATTTCTACTGCAGTGACTTGAAGCTACAGATCCTGGGAGAGATCAGGCTGGCTGAATAGTGGCACAAATGTTCAGCTCACTGAGAGGCAAACTCCCGGGGAACTTAACCGGAACCACATGTAACTGTGAGTTTCAACACAGAACTGACACACCAGTGTACCATTTGATGCTAGAGCAGGTAACCTGAAAATGAACTCCACTTCAAGCTCTCATTCCACGGTTTTAATCAGATTTGGACCAAATTTGACCCCATGCAGAGTGTGGTGCCTTGGGTAGAGAGGTCAACTGTAAGTGATACAAGCCTGTCTGCCTGTCTGTGTCCAAACATTGCCACATGTAAACTGTGTTCCACAGTGGACAGCCAGCAACAGCCGCAGTGAGCCCAGGGGAGGACAGGACACACGGCTGGGCTCAGGACACAACAGTGTCCATTCCTTCACCTGCTGTGAAAGCCTGTCCTTCCACCAGGCACTCTAACTCCCCACATCTCCAAGAACACCCATGGGGTCCTCATGCTCATGAGTCATGTTACATGGGAGGCTATCTGAATGCAAAAACATACAACGTGACTCACTTTAAACATCCTCGTGCCAGAAGCTACACTTTCTATCTCCAAGGACAGAGGCAGGCTGACTAAGCCAAAGGTTTCACACTTTTCACAAATCAATGGTAGACTCTTGCAACATTCTGAGAAATTCATGGTGGGTCCATGGCCATGAGTGGCCAGCGATCCCTGAGTACTGGATGTCAGTCATTTTACATCCACCTTCCCTTCATGAGAAACCCTGGAAACTGGTGGTTGAGAGACTGCATTTCCATCACAGGGGAAGCATGGACTTGACTGAGATTCCAGTTCAGAGCAGGCTAACAGAACCAGCCCACCACTGCATGATCTGAAAGTGCTTGGGACAGAGCTTGGCACAACTCTGTACAGCATCATCACCCACACCACACAGTTACCTGGGTGGAAGGTTGGCTGAGGATGGCACAAAGAAAAGCAGGTGCTCCAGGGTCTATCTTACAAGCTGGCCTGCTGCATCACCATCTATGGTGATTCCTGCACACAGTGTATAGTAATTCACCTACTCATCTATGTACTTACATACTATTCACTCTAAAACCCAGGACCACAGGATTCCAGGCAAGCATTCAGCTAATAACCAACTAAGCAAGAGACGAATGGTGCCCAGAGGTCAAGTTAGGAAACAAGGTGTGTATGGTTACATTTGGAGCCAGATACAAGGGGCACTAGATGGCACCTTGCAGGCTGAGTGACAGCCATGAACCATCCGGCTGTAGAGAGTCGGAGGTTGATGAGGCAGAGTGTGAAGTTCAGAGATTTGAGATAAGGAAACAAAATAGTCAACTGTGTTCCTCCTCTCAAGGCTGATGTACACGTGGGAAAATGGAGGGCTGACAGGAGACACATGTGGATGATTCCCAGGGAAAGAACGGTCTATGAGAAATGCCTCTACGTAATTCCCCAAAGCTAGTGCTTCTGGGGATGCTTGCACAGCAGAGAACAAGATGGCCGTGCTGGGAGAGGACTGAGGCCTGGATGTCCTTTGTGATTCTCAGAATGAGGTGAGGCCTCCCTCTGTGACCTCACAGGGTGAGTCCCTGTCCTAGTGACAGCAGTGGTCTTGGTCTGAGGGCAAACAGAGTCCAGCAAGGACAGCTGGCAGTCAAGCAGGCCCAAGTGTCTCGGTAAGTTTGGGTTGTTTTCTGGGATGGACACTACCTGACATTCATCATGTGAGTGACTGACTCAGTGGGAGGCACTTCTACATTGGGGCTTTACATGGGGAGACTGAGACATAGTGAGGGACTTCAAATGTCCCTTACTTAGGATAGCTCATCCTAAGAAGAGCTAGAAACAGCAGGAATCAGGGTTCCCATAGCAGTGGGACTGGCCACTCAAAACCCAGGGAGAGAAACTGCTGGACTCACCAGGGAGAGGAGCCTTGGAACAAAGCCACATCGATGTGTCTGGACCAGGACTCCAATCTCCAGCCTAGGTAAGGAAGGATGGAGGGTTCCTGTTTGCATGCCCAAAATGACCATCATTCATAGTGTGTCCAGGGATGGTAGAGGAAGTCTCTGGGGTGCTGACATCTGAGCTACCCTGGTGTAGCAATCTTTTCATTTGTACTCAGATAGCGGACAAATATGGGAACAAACTCAATGTCACTGTCACAGGAACACCATGGCTGCACTCTCCCCTCTAATTCTGTACTTACATACACATTTTCACTTGTGTGTGTTGTTATTGGTGTGTGCTCCTGTCTGCAGGTTCACATCCATGTGTGAAAGTGCTTGTAGATGATACTGAATAATGTCACATGTCTTCCTCTACCAACATATATGACAGAGGGTAAATTTATGCTCAGCCTTTGTTGATAAAATCACATCATCACATGTACTATAGCTTACTTGCTGGACAGGGTGCTCGGCACAATGTGGGAAAGCGTGGTCGCATCTCATGCTACACTCAGGCACATAGGCAAAAGCTGAGAGAGGTGTGGTCAGGCCTCTGTTACCTCATAATAATAGCTCACTGCCATGGTAACGGCTGTGGTCTTCATGGGAGGGAGCACAGTATCTACTGGGGTGCGCTGTGGGGTTCAGACGGAACTGCAGGTGTGAAAGAAAGTTGAGGCTAAGTGGTGGGAGGAATCCACATAATTCTTGGATGAAGGCCTAATTTAAACTCCTTCAGCTAACAGGGCTAAAGGTGTGTGAGACACAAAGTGGTCCTTGAAGTGACCGTTCCTTGAAGTGACCTCAGCTACAGCACTAGGAAAAAGTTGTGGTAAGTATCAGCAGACATGCTCCAAGGACTAGCCAAACAAGGACTCAAGGAGATCACAGCCACTATTCACCAGAGAATGAGGTCACAGGATGACCCAGTCTGTGTCTATGTGAAAAGACTTTAGGTTACAGACCAGGGCAGGATAAAGCTCTGTTGTTGTGCCCCAAGCCAGGGACAGCGGTCCTCTACGACAGCCATAGTGTGCAGGCACGTCAGTTCTTTTCTTCTACTAACCCCCCACTGTATTGTCAGAAAAGGTGACAGCAGCTGAGGCAGAGTCAGCACCCATGTCAGGGATCCAGTTTCCAAACTATGATGGGATGGAGCTCTGCTGTCACACTGTTTCTGGTGAGTGACATTCTCAGAGGCCATTGAACTACCATGGGAGAGCCAGTGTGAAACTCATGACATCTCAGAGGCCATTGACTACCATGTGGGAAATCTCATGACATTCTCAGAGGGCCTTGACTACCATGGGGAGAGCCAGTGTGGAAATCTCATGACATTCTCAGAGGCCATTGATTTACCATGGGAAGAAGCCAGTGTGGGATCTCATATGACATTCTCAGAGGCCATTGACTACCATGGGCCAGTGTGGGAATCTCATGACTTCTCAGAGGTGACTACTATGGAGAGCCAGTGTGGGAAATCTCATGACATTCTTGAACCATGGAGAGCCCATTTCAGAGGCATTGACTACCATGGAGAGCCAGTGTGGGGACATTCTCAGAGGCCATTGTGGGAGAGAGGACATTCTCAGAGGCCATTGACTACTATGGGAGAGCCAGTGTGGGGAATCCATTGACTACTATGGAGACTCATTGACTACATGGGAGAGCCAGGTTGGGAAATTTCGGGACATTCTGCTTTCAGTGCCCTCCTCCTTCAAGCTGAATCGAATGGTGGTGAAGGGGCAGGTTGAAGGCCAAATTTATCAATCAGCTAGGTACCCAGGATCCTGCAGATGGCACACTCCAAGCCTCATGACAAGAGAAATCTGCTGATAAAAAACTCAGCAGAGCGCTGGCGTGGTGGCGCACACCTTTAATCCCAGCACTTGGGAGGTAGAGCCAGGCGGATCTCTGTGAGTTTGAAGCCAGCCTGGGCTAAAAAGGAGAAGGTGCAAAGCTACACAGAGAAACCCTGTCTCGAAAAAACCAAAAAAAAAAAAAAAAAAAAAAAAAACCTCAGCAGAAATGATAGACCAAGATTTGAACTTTGCACTCTGGGACTGAGTATGACTTGTCCCACTGGCCTTGCTCTTCCCAGGGGTGGTGTGCAGGGGAGGAAGATTGGCTGTGAGCTTGTTCCCAAGCAATGATCTTAAGGGAAGTCTTCAGGTACTTTCCCTAAGTACAGTCCAAAAGACACCCATGGGCTTGGACAGCCTTTGAGATTTCCCAAAGAGAGTGAGGCCTGGCCTCTCTGAACTCACATAAGGGTCACTGCCATGATCATGGGTATGATCTAGTTCTGAGGGCAGTAGAGTCCATTATAGTGGACCAGATTTAAATACAGGAGAAGGTGGGCAGGGATCCATTTAGGGTAAGTGACTACAGAAAATTCTTTGGGTGAATGTGATCTCACATCTGTGCATATACATGTAGGGGGTATTATAGAAAAAGGGTGACTAAGTCACAATTCCATGTCACGGGTTTTTGATATACAAGACATATGTGGTCTTAAGAAGAGTTGCATTAGAAAGGAGCAGAGAGACACCTCACAGAGCATGACTATGCATGGCATGCAGGGAGAGGACACCATCCCCACACAGGAAAGAGGCCTTGTGAAGATCTGCACAGCCCCCAGTGCCTTAGCAAGACATCTTCTAGATATATAAGGGACAAATCTCTGCTGTTTCCTTGAACTCCCTGTGATATTCCGTCATGGGATCTGACCACAGAATGGGATGAAAGACTGCATGACCCTTGTTGGCACTCTCTTAGCTCTCTCTGTTAGAAGCAATAACCTTTCCCACATGAGCTCTTCAAGCCTCTCCACCTATAGGCAGAGTCAGATATATATCAGGAAAGACTTCCCAACCACCTTCTCTCGTATATTTGATGTATTTGTATAATGTGTAATTTATTTCATTTGGACTGTGTGCTATGTGTTTCTGTGTTCCTAAAGGACAGATGTTCTGATTACATTTGACATGACAGAAAAGGACACCAAGTATTTTCCTCTGTCAATACCAACCTGTCTATTTTTATTTTCAGAAAAGCTGACCATTGACAAAGGCTAATGACAATGTAGCTTTGGACACACATGGACTCCACTGCTTGAAGCCTGAAGAGAAACAGGTACAGGATCCAATGAGGCAATGTACCAGGCTAAAATCTGGACACTAAAAAGCCAATATATACCTACCAAAAGTAGAGAAGGCCAAATATGGACTTAGGATCCTGAGCTAAAGTCTGAGATGAAAGCACCCCAGGTATAGGCATAAACCTAAAGATGCAGGAACTCAAATAAGAGGCGTTTCCTGGTTTATACCATGGACCATTGTCCTGCCAAGGCCCAATGCAGAAGAGAAGTGTGACTGGGACAAATCCTGCAAGAGAAAGAGGCCTGCCACCCCCCAAAAAAAGTATTGAGTGGGCTGAAAGTGGACCCTAATGAAGCCCAGACCCAAATCTAGAATAGACTGGGCCCTGGGCCAACCCCTGGCAATGAAAAGGGCAGGTCTATGGACAGATAATATATTGACATGGGTAAATTATTCAAATTATAGAGGCTCAGGCCAATCCAAGAAGAGGGGTGTGCCTAAGCCAAACTCTGATCCTGTAGAAGCCCGGGCCCAAAGCAAGAAGAGATGTGGGCCTGGGTCAGTCCCTGAACCTTAAGATACCTGGATCAAAAGAAAAGACAGGCCTGGACAATCCAAAAAAGGGAAAGAGGCCCATATTAAAACATAAAAGGGATATGCCTGGCCAAACCATAACCAAAGAAGCCCAGGCCTAAAGCAAGAAGATATGGGCCTGGGCTATACCTTACTTTACCTTTAGAAGCCCAGGCCCAAAGCAAGAGGAGATGTGGGCCTGGGCTAATACCTTACCCTTTAGAAGCCCAGGCCAAAACAAGAAGAGATGTGGGCCTGGGCCAGTCCCTGAACCTTAAGAAGCCTGGCCCAGAAAGAGATGATATAAGGGCCTGGGACAATCCCAAAATAAAGAGGCCCAGGTTAAGCCACAAAAGGAGTATGCCTGAGCCAAACCCTATCCCCAAAGAAGCCTGGGCCCAAGGCAAGAAGAGATATGGGCCTGAGCTAAAACTTTATCCTTGAGAAGCCTGGGCCCAAATCAAGGAGAGATGTGGGCCTGGGCCAGTCCCTGAACCTTATGATGCCTGGGCCCAAAAAGAGATGATATATGGCCTGGGACAATCCTAAATATGGAAGAGGCCCAGGTTAAACCACAAAAGGCGTATGTCTTGACAAACCCTAACGCTGAAGAAGCCCCAGCCCAAGCCAGAAGAGATATGAGCCTAGGCAAATAACTTACCCTTGAGAAGCCCGGGCCCAAATCAAGAAGAGTTGTGGGCCTGGGCAGCACCTGAAATGACAGAGGCTAGGGAAACCACGAAAAGGAGTGAGGGTAACCAAATTCAACCCCTGACTCCCTGTACAATTACTAAAGTAAAATCATTCTGGATTAACTCCTCACCAAAGAGACCTGTGCCCAAACAAAGAGCAGTGTGCCCACACCAAATCTAAAGTGAAAAACATGTGGTTAGAGCATATACCATGAGGCTCTCTAATCCAAGGCCTTAGTTTCAATTGGTATAATACAACCAACCAGGTATTAATGCAGACATATGCCAGCTTGAACATTGATAACCTTGGACTCACCCACAATACTGCCTATATTAATGACTGATATGGACAACCTGAGTATCAAATATGTGCTTCTTACACAGAAACTTCATTCAATCCAGGCAACATCCTCAACACATGTGAGCAAGGATGATACCCTCACCATAATACGAAAGGCTCACTAAATAGCTATCAGTGTAGACATGCAATACCTAAAACTGTGTTATGCTGCCCCCTGTGGCTGTCTGACACAAGGACTTATCTTGACTTAGACTGATTGTTTCAGATAGAAGTATTTCTTGAATGTACCTCAGGCCACGGCCTGTAACCAAGAACCTTGGACTAATCATAGTTGGTCTTGTTCTGAAGACTAACATTTGGACACTATTCTTCAGATCCAGATCTTGATGGTAACCTGATGATTAATACAGGTGCAAGGACTTACACAGACCTCAAAGGACCCAGCTGCTCCTTGAACCCAAGAGCCTGGGCTAATATCATCATCAAGGGTGTGGATGCAATCCAGGACAAATCCCACCACAAAGGAGTGATGCCTTAAAGGGACCAAACCTCACCTTAATGACCAAAGGAAATGGACATTTCCTTAGTCCTGACCTGGTCTGACCACCAGGCAGTACCTTCATGCTAGTTGATTTTGTAGGACATCAATGGAAGTTGGGAGCTGTTTGACCACCAAGAACCTTGGGTCAATTCCAAGTGTCTTTGGGCCACACCCTCTCTTCTTCCAACCCAGGCTCCATTAACAATACAGGAGAGCCAGGACCAAATAACATCCTAGACTGTGTCCAAGCCACAAATGACCATCAACCAACATGGGCAGACCTTGTACTTAGGGGTGTGTGGGCCGCACCCTCATTTCAAGTCTGACTACATGCTATCTGGACTCCAAACAGACAAAACTATTGGTGGTTTAATCATTGAATTTCCATATATTGTCTTCGAGATGTGTAGACTACCCACACCTTTCACCCAGCTCAGGCAACCATGCTCAATATCAGGGAGTCAGGACTACCTCACAGCCTTCATGACCATCTGGGTCACATATGAATATCAAATAACATAGGCATACATTGGATAGTAGGGTGTGTGGGCCGCACCCAGGGAATCCCTGTGCCAAGGTTTTATTAAGACTACAACAGATCAAGGACAGCACTTTGATCTCAAGTGTGATCTAGTGCACACACGACTCCAGGAAGGTTGGACACATTTTTAACACCATGGGGGTGGTGGTCTGCAGAATGACATCATGGAAAAAAGACATGAAGTCACATCAATGGGATCCTGCCAGCCAATCAATGTCAGTGTGAGTTGGGGGCTAACTTACCACCATGAAGCCTGGGTCAAAATTAACTTTGAGGGTTGTGGACCTCACCTCTCTTCATCAAATTCAAGAAATAAACTTAACTAGGAGGACCCAGGACACAAAACATGGCCTTCATGATGTCTGGGTCACACCAGAGAAGCAACCTGGGCAGACTTTGCCATGATGGGTGTGTGGGCCGCACCAAGTGTCATTATTTGTCCCAGGTACTATCTTGTCTACAGAGACCCAGGACAAGATGATCTCATGTGTGACTTAGGCAACACCAAGACCTCACAGGCAATTGGAACCACCACAACAACCAGCATTAGTGGTCTGCTATGTGACATCAGCCTCATAAACTTCACAGAAGCCTCACAAGACTGTGGTCCAAACCCTCTTAGCCTGACATCCCAGGTTCCCTCCCCACTCCCTGTTGACCTTTGTCCTCACCTGACCTGATTAGAAACATCAAGTAACCCATTGGGTTAAGAAGGTGATGGACCAGGAGTACAGACAACTTGAATGCTAATGAGTAATGGGAAATCTTGAAGGCCTCTCTCTGGAGGCATGTTTTTGGCTTGTTCACTGTCTAGAAGTAGTTACTGAGGATTCCTCTCAACTCTCAACAGAGCCTACCTAAAGGAAGATGGAATTATATAGTGATTTTACAAATCTCTGTCTTCATCTTCTGTATACAAAACAGTTCAGAAGCAGTGTAGTGTTATATTATTCTTTATTGTGCATTTCATGCCCTAGAATTGTATATATAGTATTCAATAAACATGAGGGTTCATCTGCAACCATGGTTTTATCCTGGAATGCTCTTTTTTGCCCTTTTCCTATACTTCTAACAGAAAGATTTTCAGACTTTGGATTGAAGATTTAAAGACCAGGGTGTGACGGTCATTGACAAACAGCAAGTGTGGGTAGCTTAGCCAATCTCTTTTCACCTTGCTGTGTCCATGTAGACAACACACATATCTGAATACTCAGACCTCATCTGAAGATCATCAGACCTCCTCACTCACATCGCGTCTTTACTATCTATAAGCTGGAGTCCTCAGCCAGTGAAACTAACAGGATCAAAGGTTCTCGAAGTAGCAGGAGATAGTGGTTTTTTCTCCTATGATCATGATAATCGACATCTGGGCATATTTTTAATATAAAATTCTATGTTGTGTACAATGGGGATGGCGGTGGCTAGACTCCACCATCCATAGCTCAAGTCAATATCTTTCACCATGTTTAGCTGCCATATGTTATACGAGATAGATGCATGAATGAGCGAGCTATGCAAGCAGACGAGAATGGCGAAGCAAAGAATTCTAGCTCGTGCGTCAATCTGGCTGCGCACAGAGAATTTGATTGGCAGATTGTTTCAGTGTGAGGATCTCCATGCGCGAGTGAAGGATAAAATGCACTCAGTGGATAACTAGCCATACAGCGGTGCGGATGTCTCGCGCTATTGAACAAACAGTGAAGGCAGTCACCAGATTGGCCTGGAAAGCGGACACAGGTGGAAATGTGGCTGTGCTCCTTCAGTAAGAGGACTAGAGGCTGCATGCTGTCAACCTAGACTGTGTCCTGATGATCCTGGTGAAGATTTAAGGTGGCATTACTGTGGTTTGGTATAATTTTGTTCAGCGTGACTTCTCAGCCATATATACCCTCTGCCTCACCTTGCCAGTATCTTTTTGCGTCATATGATTAGAGACCGTTCTTCCCTATTGGACCCATGGACTTTTGCACTGAGGATTTTTCTGTGGAAAAAGCATCCTATGACATTTCACTGTCTTTTGGTCTTCATCGAAATGTCACCTTGGGCCCTACTGATTGGCACAAGATTGCGCGATCATGGTGGCTCAGCAAGCGAGGCGTCCTCCACGCTCCCATCCAGTTGTCAGAAGTTACGAGTCACGTGTGTGTTCCTCGAGCGCACACTGATCCTTTCCTTCAAGAGGATCATTCACAAGGTCCATTCAGGACATATAGACAGAGAGATAAAAAGCTCCACAGCCCTTACTGGGTAGTATTGACGGTATACACCTTTCCTCGCTAATCGCAGTGTTTGTCACACAGTTAACTATTCTATGTAATGACTATCCTAATGCTCAGAGATCATAGAGACTTGCTGCTTCTTCCCTTAGCAAAGATAGCTAGAAGACTGCGCCTTCCAGTTTTTGACATGCAAATAATTGGGGCACGGCAGCATTATGCAACTGCCATAAGGTGTTATTATATACACTCACGTGAAGCCTTATTGAACATTAGAAACCACATCCTTCAGGGATCGGCAAATTTATCCTACGCATAAGTGAGTAACTTAATGCACAAGAGTTTTAATATCATTGCACTTCGTCTTCATTCAGACCTTACTTTGAATTGCAGATCCGTCAGTCATTTGCAGATCGGAACACATGCCCCACTATCTTCAGGTGCAGTGAGAAAGAGCAACGAGTCAGGGGTCCTGTGACTGTTGGCAATATTGGCTCGCTTACCAAGGTAAAACATTGTATTCCTCATTAGGGTATAGGCTCAAAGTTAAGGCTACAAAAGTGTGACTTGTGCTAACCGTGAAATCAAAAAACCTGGATGAAACCTAAATGAGAGAACCCCAGGACAAAGGCTGATAGGAAAAAGAACTGTAAAATCATGAACCATAGCAACAAGGACACACTCTAAATCTCAGGAGTCAGGGATCAACTCTGTCTCCATAATCCCAAACAAACCAAGTCCCCATAAGAGACAACATTGTATCCTGAAACCAAAAACCCCCAAGCAAACGCTCAACACAAAAGACCCTGGCATAAGAAACTCTTTTGATTGCTGGGATGAGAGTTTAGGAGACTCCCAAAACAAATAAGGTAATGCTGCTTCCCTTGGTCACTTCCAGAAACTGAAGGCAAGGCCCTTATTTCTGAAAATGCCTATGATCTTGGGACATGGGACTCTAGATAATTTGAGGGATGTCCCTACTAAAACGTCCTTAGACAAGCTTCTTAAGTCTGCTCAGTAGGCCTTCTATGGAATGCAATTGACTCAGAAGCAGAGTCAACACAATTAATCGATCCCACTTGCAGTGTAGGTACAGCACAAGTGTGCGTCTAAACACTTTGGACGAACCATGATGAGTCAACAGATTCTTGAGATTGTAATGATAGTACTTAAATTAAAGATGCTTGTTCTTACAGGGAGTGAGGTTTATCTCACCGGCCTACTCAGAATATATGCGTAGCCAAGATTACCCATGTGCTACTTCTTATGGATTCAATTCATGCAGAATAACCCTTCTTATATGTACGACCTCACTCTTTAAGATCGCACTTGTCTTAAACTCACATGGAGTGAGTTACCTGAGTATTTGATCTAATAGTACAGCAGTGTGTGATTAGAGTCTCATCCCGAAGATATATATTGGAAAGCGAGTGGAGATCTAAGAGAACCACAATAATATAAAGACTGCCTATATACGAGTTTCTCACTCGACTAAGACTCTAGAATTCCATGAGATATAGTATGTGGTGAATGTAGAATAAATCGCGTCATGGTGATTTTCTGATCTCGTAATCATCCTCATAGACCGAAATACATCACTATCATGATCCCTAAGTGTCATTTGTGTGTAGAAGAGTGCTGCAGCCCGCACCCCCCCATTTCATATTAGTTGTTTACTTGTTCCATGTGTTAGACGAACAAGAAGCCCCAAGTAATAGGGGACTACGCATCGAGATACTAGTGTGCTGCAGCACTCTGTGACTCATTACCATAACTACTATACACAAGCATTTACTTAGCCAGCATTGCATCTCCGCACTCTCACTTGTTTGTCTGTGATCGCTACATTACCATGTCTGTTATATATATTCAGCTTAACATTTTATTTTACCTCATGTGAAGGTATAGACTTATGATATAGATGATCTCTCAAGTATACTACCTCATGAATGAAAGAGGCACATTGTGTTTTTGAGAGGTGTGAAAGAATTTTATAATTGGTAAGAGAGAAAAGAGTTATAAATATTTGAGTGTGAGTTTTTATTTCATTTAAAATGGTAAAAAATTTTTAGAATATTTAATGGAAATCTTAGGCTGGGTTTAAGACTCAATATTATAATGTTTTATGCAATGACACATATTTCATGTATCCTGTTTTAGTTGGGCACTTCTGCCTGCCCCCCTAGATCTCTCTTCTCACAAGGGAGTCACAATCACAGACAGTTTACATCATGTTGGACATGTCCATGGTGACATGGAGTCCATATCTTGAACCTTTAAATCAGCTGACATCCCAGGGTATAATGCTCTGTCATGTCTTACAACCCCGTTCGCACCCCACACGTTTTCGCCAAGCCCTGTCTCCTCACTATTAATTCCTACTAACTGTGCTGCCCTCATCTGAAGGAGAGAAACACAGAAAGGTGGATGGTCAAGCACTGCTCAGACTTCTCACCGCTGAGCAGCAGAACCATATGCTGGTCGAGCTTGTTGTTTCAGATTTATACAGGTAACACTGAGAGTGTCAGACCCAAGAATAAACGTTACTATCCTGATGAACTATGTTTTAGTTGTTAGAAATTCCTATTATATTACTTATTCAGATATCACACATCACTATTGCCCACAACTTCAAATGCACTTACAGTGCTCTTTGTGTTATTACCATACGTTAACTAAAGCATTCCACTTTTTTATGCACCAAATCATGTGGAGACTTGGTCACAGTCAGCAATTATAAGCAAGCTTTAGAGAGTATGTCTTTTATCAGTAATCACTCTGTGTCTCCTTATCGAGTGTGTAAGGATCTATTGATCTGCACCTAACGATTCGAGTAATGCCTGTTTGAATAGATATTGCGTACCTATCCACTCGCTAGCAAACTGGGGAGCTGGTAAATTTGCTTAAAAATCAAACATCAGACTTACATGTTTTGTTCAATATTTGTCCATATTAGTTCTTGTTCAATATCGATCAGTAGTTTGTCCATTTTGTAATTATCTGTTTGGTTTTTGAGACCAGGTTTTTGGTTACACAGGCTATCCTGTGCTCTTTCAACTCACATTGCTCCTCTTGTTTTTCTTCTTGTCTGGTTTCCCTCCCATTAAAAGGTGATGAAGATCAGGACCACTTCACGCCTGCTTCCATTCTTGACATCTGAATATAAGAGCCACATCTATAGACGGAGCACACGGACATGCAAGCATGCGTCTTTGTACACACCTCATATTTTCTGCGATTGATTCAAGTAAATAAAAATATGTGTTCATCATTAAACCAATTTTTGGTTTTACGTCTCTTGCCTGCTCTTTCCTAGAAATGTGTTTACACTGATGATTTGTTACTTTGTGTGTGTGGACACTTAAGAAGTGAGATAGGTCAAACTCAGTCAAGATATACTCAATACAATTTCATTTGAGAAATATTGTTGATAGTTAATCACTTAATAGCTTCTAACGTCTCCATAATACACATGGTAATTAGCTCTTACTAAAGCACATGCTTAGAACTGCCATCTCTGATTTCAGGAATTCTTGTATTTAGGCAACTACAGATTTCATCTCTGCCCTGTGTTCGCTCAGACCTCCAATATCTCCAGTGTCTCAAATCCCTCGCCTGCTACAAACACGTGCTTCCCTTGTTCCTGTCACCATGCCCTTCAATCTATTGCTTCTCACAGCTCTCTCCCTCTTGCAATTGCCAACCTTTCCCTATCTGTTCGTGTGTCTGATCCCAGCCCCAACTTGCGAAGCAGGTTAACCCTGACAACTATAGCCATTACTTCCCTGAGAAGCAGTAGAGGTTGGGGGTTTCCCAGCCAAGTTGTGAATTTTTTTCTAAGGGTCACTCTTATCGTGCCTTCTGATCCCAATCTCCAAGTCCTTTTTAGAATCTATATACAGAACACCGTTTGGAGTTCCCTTCCCTCTCTGACCCCACCCACATGTGGATCACCAAGTATCTCCATCTATCCACTTCCCCCAACAACGATCCCAGACTATCCCAGTCTCACGACACAGACAGGCATTCCTATGAACACACCTTCTGTAGCAGCCCAGAAACAGGTAGCTGACGGAAGACAAAAAAAAAAAAGAAACACTGCCACCTCATCCCCAACTCTCATCACAAACCAAAAACCCCAGTTATAATCTCCATTCACACTAGGAACAGAAACACTGCTGCATGACATACTTTTCTCGTTCACCCTATTTATAAATAGATTTCACTTCCTCCTTACTTTCCTTTCTCTTTAGCTCCCCTTAGGTCTTCCCCCACGATTGGTCTTTTATGCTGCCTTTGCTCTCCTCAGCCCCAGATCTATTAATGATGAACCGTCCTTGCTTAACCGAAGAGCGCACTCCTGTCATGGAAGCAGGGGGAGCTGATTTTACGATGCTTCCCTTCCCCTCTGCTTGCGTCTATGATCTCAATCCCCCAGTGTCTCACTGATTGACCTCAGTAGGCTATAGCTTGTGTATATTCCATCTTTGTGCTGCCATGGAAACCTTTTCTCTTGAATTAAGTGTCACTTTACATTGCGCTTTCCCTCCCACAAATGATTAGTCATCGTGTTATTAGTTATAAGGATAGCATAATGAAATTCATGAAATCAATATATGCAAGCCCTCCGGTGTTGGAACACTCTGCTTCTCTCCCTCCAACAGAATTCTCTTCTCATATGATAGTCGTATGGAACCGACTTCTATTGCTCACATAGACCTATTCTCTTTCCAGTCCAATAGTTGATCAGTACTCTTATACAAGTAACTAGTTTTGTACCTGGTATTCTCCTCTTGGTTTCGTTGCTCGATCTCATGAGTTTGTATACTGATTTAACAACCGAAAGGATTTTGTCACCTTATGTAGTCACTACATTGAAGCCATACCATACTACTCTTCCACCTGACATCCAGACGAGAAAAAAGAAACACGTTTGAAAACAAACAACGCCACAAAGACCAATAATTTCAGATAATTCAACTTTAGATTCTACAATATCCCTATTACCTCAGGATGAGCTATATGCAGCATAAAATTACAAATAAGAGCATCACTGGGCAACATGCTTTCCCACTGTGCGAAAAGTGCAGCTATGCTTATCCACTATAATAGTCCAGCAGATATTCCTCATCCATTTAGCATTGAGTGCACGATAGAATTAAATTCTCGTCTGTACAATGCCTCGTTTTCTCATATGGAATAAATAGGTGGGGTCATGTGACTTAAAGAATTTTACTAATCTTTCAAATCGAAATTCTATGGAGAAAATTCAAAGTAGTCAAGATATGACATAAAATACCTTCACACTAATAATCCAGGGAAAAAACTCGATGTGAGGGATTTAAGTGATATAATTCTCACTTAGAGAATCCAGTAGAATACACAACATTTGAAGCGAAAATAAATACTAGTCACGGATGACCTAGAAATAAGTAAATTAGAGGGGAAAATCACGACATGGAATGTGTGGAGATTATTAAACATTTTGAAGGCATTTTGCTATAACAGGAACTACTTTAAGATATTAGAGCTCACACAGCAGATTTTCAAGAGGAGTGAGGTGATTGGCAAATATAAATTTAATCTCACGCTATATGAATTGTTGAGGTTAATAGAAGAAATTGACATATAGACCCCAAAGCATTAAACACATCTATAATAACACCCTTTTCTTTTGTACTACATGAAATTTTCATTGCGTCTGCTTCTGTATGTGCAAGTTGGTGGAATTAGTGAAATAGCAGATACCTATAGAAATAAATGTGTTTGTATGAGGTCTTTGAAGTTTAACTTTAGTAGGTAGATGACTAGTGCACAAGAAAGTGTATTATATCCTACCTTCAGGGCCTTTTTATTGAATTAATATTGTTGTTCAGTACATAAAGATTAATTGATATAAGTCATTATATATTTCTTACGTTTCATCCATAAAGAGGAAATGCGCTTTGACCACTGAGGGTTTACATTACCTAAGACATTACTAGATTACACACTATGGGCAGAATTGGAACTCCAGATAACTAAGGTCACTCTCCTCAAAGGTATTAAATTTAACTAGCGTACATCAATGTGAGAGAAACAAATAGAGTTTTATAAAGGCCTGATATGCGTATGAGAGAAGATGCTAAGAATTGTTTAGACTCTTACCTTAAAAAAGGCAGAATCTATTAGAATTGTATCTGAGCTTACACAATGTGACTCTGATTTAACCAGAAGACTGGATACCCAGATAGTTTGGCAGAACTCTACAATCATCCAGATTGAGCTAGCCAGAATTAGATTTCTACTTTGACTCGTAGCTCTAAATCATCGTTCTATGTCTCATCATTGATGTATTCGAGAGGCGCAGAAATAGATTCTTACTTCATATTGTAATAGTAGCTACATCTGTCTTAACTATCTACTTCTTGACTGTAATTTCACACATAATTCCTATCGTTCTGACATTCGTAAGAAGGTTTCTTCAGCTGAGTGTTGAGATTGCAGTGCTTACTCGAAGACCACTATACGCAGTGAGTGTTTTCTTTGTGTCGAGGGGGTAAGGCGTTTAGTTAGTGCGTGAATATACCACTCTTCTGCTTCGATCCCATTTTCCACATGTTCTTATATTTGTGTCTCTCCACTTTCTGCTTGAATTCTAGAGGAAGGTCTTTATTTCTTGTCAACCATTTGTCTTCAGTAGGAGAGCTAGTTTGTTTTCAATGACTATGTTCTCAGGGCCGACTTAGCTTCTCCTGTGGTCGGACTTATGTGCAGGCAGCATCCCAGATCAGGAGAAGTCCTATAGCCAGTAGGGACTGACCACACCCTAGGGAGGGCCTGGCATCTAATGGGGGAGTAGCTGGCATCCAAACACTCCCTGTACTCCTTAGACAATTGTCAAGCCCAAATTCAGGTACCTGGCATTTAAAATTCCCCTTATCCAACCTCTGCTATGATAATAAACCCTTTCCCACCTGGCCTTAGGGCTCTCTGCTCTCACCACTGTGTTGGACAGAGAGACCAAGTTCTGGGCTTCAATAAAGGCTCGTAGCTTTTACCTATGGGATTCGGTCTCTGTGGTGGTCTTTTGGGGATCCCTGCGATCTGCGTATTACAGTTTCACATACCCAAGAAAACACAGGGAATTAATAATCTCAGACCAACACAATCAAAAGAAAGGAAAGCACACACATCCACACACACACCAGGACCACCAACAAGTAATAGAATCAATGATCATTGTCACTGATAACTCTCAATATCAATGGACTCAATTCCCAATAAATAGACACAGGCTAACAGAATGGATGTGAAAACAGGATCCATCCTTCTGCTACATTTAAGGAACACACCTCATATCAAGAATCAACATTACTCAAGGTGAAAAGTTGGAAAAAAAATATTCCAAGCAAATGGACCTAATGTAGCCATTTTATATATCTTTTTTATTAATTTTTAAAATTTATTTACATACAACCACAATTTTTTCCTCTCTCCTCTCTTGCCGGTCCCTCTTTCCAGCTCCTTACCCCCACATCCACTCCTCAGAAAGGGTAAGGCTCCCATGGCAGTCAACAAAGCAAAGCATATCAAGTTGAGGCAGGACCAAGTTCCTCCCCCTGTTTCAAGGCTGAGCAAGGCATCCCACCATAGGGAATAGG
Organism: Peromyscus leucopus; assembly: GCF_004664715.2. Lineage (NCBI taxonomy): Eukaryota > Metazoa > Chordata > Mammalia > Rodentia > Cricetidae > Peromyscus > Peromyscus leucopus. Next base: position 21,904 of record NW_023504556.1, on the reverse strand, counting down.
CTCCAACAAGCCAGCTCATATGCCAGAGACAGATCCTGGTCCCATTGCGAGGTGCCCACAAACAGACCAAGCTACACAACTGTCACCCACCTACAGAGGGCCTAGGTCAGTCTCATGCAGCTCCCTAGCTGTTGGTCTGGAGTCCATGTACTCTCAGGAGCTCTGGTCTTCTGTCTGTGTGGGTTTCCCATCATGATCTTGATGCCCCTCCCCTTGCTCATATAATCTGTCCTCTTTCTCTTAACTGTACCCCTAGAGCGCAAGTGCTTGGCTTGTGATCTCTGCATCTGCTTTAATTTTAATATCTAACAAAACAACTTTAAAACTAATCAAAGAGATAGAGAAAGACATTACATACTCATGAAAGAAAAAATTCAACCAAGATGACATTCCTGTTCTTAAAACCATTCACCCCCAAAACAAAAGGGCACCCACATTTGTATAAGAAATATACTATTTAATCACACACTGAACCTCACAAACTCACAGTGGGATACTTTAATACCCCAACTCTCAACCAATGGACATGCCATCCACACAAAGACTAAACAGAGGAATCCTGGAGCTATCAGAAGTTATAAAACAAATAGACCGAATAGATATTTTAGAACATTTTAACCAAACACAAAGAATACACCTTCTTCTCTGCACCTAACAGAACTTTCTCCAATATTGACCCTATACTCAAATACAAAGCACATCTCAACAGACAAGAAAATTAAAATAACTCCCTGCATCCTATCAGAACATCATGATAAACCTAGATAACATCAACAACAGAAAGCTCACACAAAGTCATGGAAACAAACAGCTCTCTACTGAATGAAAATGGGTTGAGACAGAAATAAAGACTTCCTAGAATCCAAGGAAAAGGAATACACAACATAGTCAGACATATGGGACACAATGGAAGTGATCATGAAAGGAAAGTTCACGGCACTAAGTGCCTACATGAAAAAAAAACTGGAGTGGTCCCATACTAGCAACTGAACAACACAGCTGAGAACTCTAGAACAAGAAAAAGTAATCACATCCAAGAGGAGTAGACATCAAGAAATAATCAAACTCAGGGCTGAAATCAATGAAACAGAAACAAAGAACTAATACAAGAGTCAATGAAACAAAGAGTCAATTTGTTGAGCAAATCAACAAGATAGGCAGACCCTTATGCAAATGAACTAAAAGTCAGAAAATATCCAAGTGAACAAAATCAGAAAAGCAGGCACTGAGGAAATCCAAAGAATCATTAAGCCATATTTCAATAACCTATACTCCACAAAATTGAAAAAAACTCAAAGAAGTGAAAAATTTCTTGATAGGTACCACCTTACTAAAGTTAAATCAAGACCAGACAAACAATTTAAACAGACCTATAACCCCTAGTGAAACAGAAGCAGACATTAAAATTTCCCAAACAAAAAGGGCCGATGGTTTTGGGAAAATTCTACCAAACTTTCAAGGAAGAATTAATGCCAATACTCCTCAAACTGTTTCATAAAATAGAAACAGAAGGAGCATTGTCCAATTCACCTTATGATGCTAAAGTTACCCTGATAACCAAACAACATAAAGATCTAACAAAGAAAGAGAATTACAGACCACTTTTCCTCCTGAACATTGATGCAAAAATACTCACAAATGGAATCGAAAAACACATTCAAAAGATCATCCATAATTGATCAAATAGGCTTCATCCTAGAGATGCAGGGATAGTTCAGCATATGAAAATCTGTCGGTGTAATCCACCATATAAACAAACTGAAAGAAAAAAACCACATGATCATATCATTAAATGCTGAAAAAGTCTTTGACAAAATCCAATACCCTTCATGATAAAGATTCTTGGTGAGATCAGGGATATAAGAACATACCTAAAATAATAAGACAATATACAGCAAGCCAATAGTCAATATCAAATTCAATGGAGAAAAATTCAAAACAATTCCACTGAAATCAGGAACAACCCAAGGCTGTTCTCTCTCTCCATATCTATTTAATATAGTGATTGAAATCTTAGAGCAATAAGACAACTGAAGGAGACCTAGGGGATACAAATAGAAAAAGTAAAAGTCGAAAATCTTTATATGCAAATATTATGATAGTATACATAAGTGACCCTAAAAATTCCACTGGGGAACTCCTACAGCTGATAAACACCCCCAGCAAAGTGGTTGGATACAAGATTAATTCATTAAAATCAGTAGCCCCCCTTATATACAAATGACAAATGGGCTGAGAAACAAATTGGGAAACACCACTCTTCATGATAGCCACAACTATATAAATATCTTGGGGTAACTCTAGTCAAACAGTGAAAGACCTGTATGACAAGAACTTCAAGTCTTTGAAGAAGGAAATTGAAGAAGATATCAGAAGATAGCAAGATTTTCCATGCTCATGGATCGATGGATTAAACAGTAAAAATGGCCATCTTATCCAAAGCAATCTACAGATGCAATGCAATCCCATTAAAATCCCCACACAATTCTTTACAGGCCTTAAAAGAATAGTACTCAATTTCATGTGGAATAACAAAACCAAAAAATAGCTAAAAAAAAAAATTGTACAATAAAAGAATTTCCAGAGGTATCACCATCCCTAATTTCAAGCTATACTACAGAGGTATAGTAATGAAAACAGCATGGTATTGGCATAAAAACAGACAGGTGGATCAATGGAATTGAATTGAAGAGCCAGATGTAAATTCCCATGTACCTGATTTTTGACAAAGAAGCTAAAATTATAGAATGGGGGGGGGGAGCATCTTCAACAAATGGCACTGGCATAAATGGATGTTGACAAGTAGAACTATGCAAATAGATCCATATCTATCACCTTGCACAAAACAGAAGACACTTATATTCAATCCTCCCTGACCTCTGGATCTAAAACTCTTCGCACATCCTCTTCTAGAATCATCTCTGAGACTTAGATAGAGGAAGGGGTACTATAACTCTCACATAGAAGCCTGAGGACTCCACAGACACCATCTACATTTTGACTGTTTTCCAATGTTAACACAGCTCCCTGGGATAAGAAACTCCTCTGATGAGGTCTGAGAGCTCACTAACCTCTGAGTGCACAGAGGGAAATTCAGAGGGCAGTTGGGTGTGACCACGGACCACAGTAAGTGTGATAAGGTCACCCCGGGGACCTGTGAGTTTGCCAGCCACTGCTCTTCTCCAGATGTACAAGGGGGGGGGCATGGTTTTCCTCTTGTGACTCGGATCTGAATTCCAGGCAGAGAGTGCTTTGTCACTGTGGTGGTTGTAGTGAGAAGGACCACAGAGGCTCATGTGCTTGGAGACTGAGGCCCCAGCTGGGGCAGCTCTTTGCAAGTGTTCAAAAGTGTGGCACTGTAGGAAGAGGTGCCTCACTAGAGGGAGGCTGTGAGGTTTCCCTCTGCTCCACTGTTGTCTCACACTCTGAGCTCTCAACTGCTGCTCCAGCACCATGCCTGACAGTCTGCTGCCCTGATCTCTACCATGGTGGCCCTGGACTCGTCGTCGTCTGAATCTGTAAGCCCCAATAAACTCCTCCTTCTGCAAGTTTCCCTGGTCCCGGTGTCTCTTCTGAGCCAACTCAATGTGACTAAGACAGTCCCTTCCCATGACATGCACGCACTATCGCACCAATGGTGTATCCTGCCACGCTGGTTGTCATTTATAGTCCACAGGTACACAGGGAAGAGACTGCTAGTGGACCCCTCCAGCCACCTGTACAACATATTTCTGCACTATAAAAGCCAGTCATCATGGAAAAACATCTCTTCAGGACTGTTTACTGCTCTTGAGGTGGTGGGACCTGGGAATGGAGCCTATAAATGAGGCAGACTAAAAGTCTCATGCAGTAGTCAAGGTTATTTACTGCATCAGAGAGTTTATGCTCTGAAAGTTAAGAAGAGTCACGTGAGTGAAGTTTCCAATCACAAGAACAAGTCACATGTGGCAGACAAGCCACATTGGGCGAAAACATTTTTCCATAGAGGCACAGAATCAAGTAACAATGGACACCTTTGTAAATATTCTGCATTAAACTCACTCCTATCCACCACACCTGGGTGGAACACAAGAGAATAAGCCAAGAACAATTCTGCAGTTTTGAAGAAACTGAGTCACAGGACTCTTGCCTTGGTTACTTGGAGTTTTCTCACAAACACTCAGAAATCTCATCAAAGGACTCCATTCCTGGACAGTGTTCTGACATCTCCCCCTTGATTATTTTTTAAATGCAGGATATCCAGAGTGGTGTGGATTTGAAATGTTATAGATAGATTTGTCATTTGATGTATGAGTATCCTATACGTAAGCAAATTATAAAGAGAGTGAACAATATTAGAACAGTATACGCATTGTGAATAATGGCTGTGTGGCTGTGTGGCTGTGTGGCTGTGTGGCTGTGTGGCTGGGTGGCTGGGTGGCTGGCCCCTGGCATCCTCTTCTCCTTCTCCTTTTCTCACTCCTTTCTCTCCTCTCATTTTTTCTATAGCCTAGATTTCTTCTCCTATTTATTGTCTCTGCCTGGTAGCCCCATATATCCCTCTCTTGCCTAGCTATTGACCATTCAGCTCTTTATTATACCATGAGGTGTTTTATACAACCAAAGTAACACAGTTTCACAGACTTAAACAAATGCAACATAAAGAATGTAACACATCTTTGCCTCATTAAACAAATATTCCATAGCATAGAGGAATGTAACACATCTTAAAATAATATTCCACAACTGTCAAGAGCAATGGCTATAGTCTGTATTGTTTTAGGGGTCTCTGGGATACCCTGGACCGATAACGTGAGGGAAGGTGTCCCACATCTCCCACTTGATCAATGTCTTCTTGCCATGTGAGTCCGGAAGGCTAAACTAAATCACACAGAGTTAGAAACTTTCCTTCTCTCTCTGGAACTGGAGGGTCTGCCTCCCCTGCAGAATTCTCCTGCTATACATGGTGGCCATCTCTTCCATTGCTCTCCCATTTCAAGACGTAACTATGACTGTCCACAATCTCCACTGTCCTCTCCAAATAACCTCATTCTGAAGGATAATTTCCTGTCTGCTCCTGTCTACAAACCTGCCATTCTTCTCCTGCTGTCAGTGACCCTCTCACAGGCCTTGGAGGTGTCTATTTCCAGGCTGTTCCCACAGATCCTGCCACATTTCCCACTGTGACCCTGGATTTGATGATTATTAACTACATACCTCGGAAGAATTTCTTTCATTTTGTTGCAGCTTAGATCACATTGAAAGGGTGTTATGAAGATTTTATCCAGTAATTTTCTTTTGAAGATGAGAAAGTTTCAAAATACCCAGTCTGGATTTACAGTGGAAATTGGCCGCTCCTGTTTTAATCCACATTTGATACCTGATGGCTAATGAGGCTGCCCTAAGCCATCTTCTGCTAAGGGCTTCTCCTCCTCCATTTGTTTGGAAGTAAATTTCCTTGAGTTTTTCATGCCCTTTGCTGTCTACATGGGAAATCGCCATCTGCTCCACAATCACATAGGTTCTGGAAGCACTCAGCGAGTCTGGGGCTTTGTAAACCTTCATGCCTAGAGCTCTTCATTTGAGTGTCATGTGCAGGGGAGCTGGAAGGCCAAATCCTGGACATAAGCAGAGTTCATTTAGTGTCATGTGCGGGGGAACTGGAAGGCCAAGTCCTGGACCTATGCAGAGTGGGGAATGAGAATGGAAACCCAATAGTAACAGCTTGGCAGATAAAGGGGCTTCTGTACCGCAGGAACCTCAAGTGTTTGTTTGGCTAAAGAGGTAGGAAGATGCAGAGAGAAGCAGCCATTCAAGGTGCATTTAGGAGACTTTAGTGATGCAGTGGATGAGGTAAAAAGTGCTTTGCAAACACATCAGGATATTTGAAAATAAAGTCTGGGGTGTAGAAACTCAAGGCAGTAGCAAAGGGAAAGAAAGTGGAAGTGGTACCGTGGAATTCCAGGCTGGAGGAACTCAGTGAGATGCAGGAGGTCAGTACCGGGAGAAGCATCTCTGATCTTTTATGGCCTTCCTCTGTATTGACAAACACTTGAAATGGGCATGGATTGACAGAGAGCAGTGGCCCTTGGTAATGCAATTAAAGCCTGCTGAAGAAAATAGACGGAAGTCAGAGCAGCCTGGATGCACAGCAGCAGCCTGTCGTGGAGGCGCTGGTTCCTGCCCCATGAGCCCCTGATCAACAGATGTGGTGCTCTAAAGAGCAGAGTGGAGGAAGACACCTCAGGTGCTTTGGACGTGAAACAGCTGCCTTCAGGCTTAGGCCTACTCCAGACAAGCCTTGACCTGTCTGGGCTGGGACTGGCTCAGCTCAGACAGTGGAAATCCTGAGATCTAGACCCGGAAACTTCAGTCACCCTGTGGTTTTTAAAACAAAACTATTGCTAGAGTCTTTTTGTTTGTTTGATTTGTTTATTGTTTAGCTTTTTTTTTTTTTTTTTTTTTTTTTTTTTTTTTTTTTTTTTTGAGGGATGGTCTTTTAGAGAGGCAGGCAGCAAATGAAATCTCCTAAATGGAAAGATAAATGCCCAAGAACAGTTATGAAAAGTACCGGGTTAGGGTCCTAGTCTGAATAAAAGTAGAAAAGGAACTGAAGAACAGCTTCCATCCCTCTGCCTTCCCTCTGCAGACACAATGTCATCACCCTCGCCCAGCTCCTGTTACCATGATGTCCAGTCATCATGGTTGCCCTCAGACATGGACTAGCACAGACCTTCCTTCCTTAAGTTGCTCATCAGGTGGTCTGTGTAGCTGGAAGTTTTCCTGGTCCCACCCAGCTCACAGTAGCTCAGACCCAAATAAACACACAGATACTTATATTAATTAAAACAGTTTGCCCTAATGGCTCAGGCTTCTTGCTAGCTAGATCTTACACTTAAATTAACTCATAATTCTAATTTATGTTTAGCCACGTGGCTTGGTGGCTTTTCTCAGTTCTGCCTTCACATCTTGCTTCTCACGGCAGCAGCGGCTGGCAGTGTCTCCTGACTCAGCCTTCCACTTCCCAGAATTCTCCTCTCTCTTATCCCACCTATACTATGCTTCCTGCCTGGCTATTGGCCAATCAATCGGCATTTTATTTATCAATCAATCAGAGCAACACATTCACAGCATACAGAGAGACATCCCCAGCAGGTCTGTCCCAGAAATGCTGGAAGGAACTAACACAGTTCCTGACACATGCTATCAGTTTCCCCTTTCTGAATATAAGATTCCCGGAAGGTAAAGAGTATGTTTATTTTATCCTGCCTGCTCTTAGCAATAATATGATGTGGTTACTGCTCACTTCTGAAATGTCCTCTAAAATCTCTCTTGTCTTAAAGACTTGGTCTCCAGCTGGTAAATCAATTATTGATAGTCATGAGGTATCAGGGCTAGTTAATGGGTGCTCCACCAATGGAGAAACAATTGTGGGGGGTGATGGAAAATTGGGGCCTCATTAGGAAGGGGACCATGGGACATGTCCTTGGGGGATGGCCCCTGTGTGTCTCTGCTGCTTCCTGGCATGAGTTGAGAAGCTCTACCCCATACATCACCTCTACCCCCACCCATCCCTCTATCATTATCCCTTCTTCAATACACCCAACAACACCTGAATCAGTCCATCATGGACTGAAGCTCTAAAAACGAGAGTTCCAACCAGTGAATCTTTCCCTTTCTAAATGGTTCTCTCAGATACTTGTGATAGTGGTTTTAAAAAATATGGCTGACACAGTTACCAAATGACAAGTCATTGCTCCCCTTCCTCACAGACAGTACAGAGCCTGCCAACCAAGGCATTAGTTACCTTTCTGAGCACTCCCCAGCAGCAAATAGGAAGCATCTCCACACCAACCTTTCTCCTCCACCTGAGGCATCATCACCTTCCTGAGCTGCTATGGATCCTGAGCTTGGCCTCTTTCTTGACAACCTTATTCCATCCATCATTAACCCCTCTCTACATCTTCAATTCTTCTCAGCCATCATCAATTCTCTCTCTCTCTCTCTCTCTCTCTCTCTCTCTCTCTCTCTCTCTTTCTCCTTACACACACACACACACACACATACACACACACACACACACACACACACTTGTCTTCCAAGTTCTAAAAGAAAAGGGGGATGAAAACTCTCTACTTTGATAAAACTTCTGTTAGTGGGAGAGCCCTAATGACCCCAAGATAACTATACAAACTGGAACCCATGGAACACCAAAGACAAGGAGAAGATCCTAAAATCAGCCAGGCAGGGTAGCTGGATGGAATAGGTTGTCTACAAAGAAGCGATGAGATCTATAGCTTCATTTTGTAATAACAGTATTACAGCCAAATGCAGTAACAGGCTGAGAAAAAAAACAAAAAAAACAATTATAGGCTTAGGACTTCACAGCCAAGCAGGAAAATATCCTCTTCAAATAATAAGAGTAAAAAACATTTTCAGGCAATACTGACATTTTATTTCATCGCCAGGAATTCTAAATAATTTACTTGAGGGAGGGAGACAGGGACAAATGGTTCTGAATAAGAAAAAAAGCAGCGAAAGTAAGATTTCTACAGAGAAATCCTATGTGACGAAGCCATGATAACCAGGGAGGAAAATGATTCCTTTCAACATACGAATATGAGAAAATTGGTTTTGTGAGTAAGAATTAAATTGGACCTCTACTGAATAACATACAAAGCATGCAAAATTGATTCTAAGTAGATTAATTCTTAAATGGAAGCCAAAACAATCATGCCTTTAGATTGCATTATAGGAATGTGGTTCAAGACTTCGGGTAGAAAAGTATTTTTTGAAGAAGCGTCTGTATAGCCCTGGGTAAACTCTGTGAGACATCAACAAATAGACATGAATATGAAAAAGAGGGAAATAGGGAACAGGTGGACAGATGGGCCTCAGGAGAAGGTGGGGGGGGTGGTGACAGTGGTCAGGATGCATGATGCACATGTGTGAAATTGTCAAAGAACAAATTTAATTAATAAAAATGTGGGAATAAAAGTGATGATATGTGAAAGGAAGTGGTTAAACTCAAGTGCATCAGAATGATCTAGTTCTGTTCATCAATGGATCCCATAAAGAGAGGAAAGACCCCTCACGGCTCAGGAGACATGTGCAGCCCATGTAATGAACAAGAGACTAATGTTCACAAATGTAAAGAGCACCTGCACATTCATTCAAAAATGGCAGATAACCCACTGTGAGATGGGGAGAGGGATTGCAGCAGACATTACAAAAGGGCGGGGTCAACATGGACAGAAAAAGGACTGCTTTGTATTGTTCACCCAGACAATGAACGTTTGGATGAGGCCAGACAGCAGCAGCACACAGGGTTCTCAGGCTGAGCTCATTAACTGCTCCTGCCCTTCAGGACCGAGTCTTCCACCTCAGCCATGCAGTGTGAGCATCTACGTCTTGAAGATTCAGAAGAGGGAACCTGCTCATGATAAGGGACTTGTGAAAAATCTACAAGGAGATTGTAATTCCATACTCAGGAAAGTTCTTGCCAGTGAAAATGTGGTAACTGTTCATAAGGACATTCAAGGATAAAACAGGAACTCAACCAATGGGAAATGTTTCCATTACCAATCATCAGAAGTTTGCTAAGCATGGGGTGAGAGTGATGTCCTGTCTCTCTCCCATCTCAGGTCTCATCTCATATTCATCCAAACCAGTCCTGTCTCCAGCTCCCCTGGTCTCTCTCTCCATTTCATATTCCACGATTTCCTAATAGAGCTTTCTTCAAACCATAAAGATCATTTTTAGAAGATAAATCAGAAGATACAATTCATAGTAGTTAAAACCACATATAGTAGAATCTGTGTTACTAAAAAATTGATGGAAAATCATATCAAAAGTCCTTCTGGAAAATTTGAGGCAAGTAAGTTGGAGTTGGTACAAATATAGCCTCTGAAGGGAATGCCTGAGAGTCATTTGTTTGATAGGAACCAGGTCCACCTGCTCTGGGCAGTCTTCTCTTTACAAAGGAACCATCACATATTTTCAATGTGAAAATTTTTCAAATGGAAGAATTGAAAACAGAGAACAAAAGATAGCGTGTACTTTATACAGGAAAAGAAGGTATTAAATTACTTCAGTGGGGTTTTTTTTCTGAAAGATACTGTATCATTCCGATTAAAACATTTTTCAAATCTTCTTAGTGGTTAGGAAAGGCAGTCAATTGTGTCTTCCCTGGAAGCCATGCTTGCAGTGAACAGTTTGTGTTTTAACATGCAGCACTAGATAAATCATGAGATGATGAGTGTTTATTACCTGGTGTCAATCATGAATACTGGTTTATAGACCACAGGTTTCTGCAGTTAGCATTTATGGAGTGCCAGCTGTATGCCTCTCACTATGCAAACGTTAGGAATAGAGAGGCCCATGACATCAGAGACTGCCCTCAAGGAACTGTATATACACTGAAACTTCAGACCCCTGCCCAAAATCAGCTTGTTTAAGGTTGCCCTACTTAGTTCTGTTTATAATTCTATAAATTTAAACATGCACATGAAGATGCCACTTACAAATGATTTGTCACTCGATAGAATGCCATCTCTTTAAAACAGCATCTTCTAAATTTCCAGCTGCTTACACACATTTGCCAGCCTTAGATGTAGGTATCCAGACCTCTGAAACATTACACTGGAAACATGAAGTTGCTCTTTTACCTTCTGTAACAGCCTTGTCTTAATTTAACATGTCAGCATCCGTTTATCGTCCTCCATAAAATCAAACCGTTCATTTCCTCAACTGTCAGTACACATATCACTTTCAAGATAAATCTATCAAAATAAAACCTGACACCTCCCAGGCTTGCCATCATTAGGTAGTGATTAATTAAAAACTGCCATTTATCTTGAAGCCCCTTTCAAATTCAGACATTTCTGAATGGTAGAGGATGCTGTGTTCCCAAGTAGTGGAGGTCTGATCCAGGTGGTTCCTTCAGCACCTGAGACACTGGGTCTGGGGCTCCCTAAAAACATAGGAATATTTGGAAGATTCATCCAAAGCCCAGTGCCAAACCTGTCTCTGCCAGGCCACCCAATTGGGACTCTGCCAATTCTTCCTGAATCTTAAAGCCAGGATAAATGCATTTCAGACTTTGGTCACAGCAAAAGCTAGCTCCCAGAGACCCATCTCTGAGGCCATCTTGAACTGTTACTTAAAACTATAGCTTATATTGAATGCCTACTAACTTACTGTTCCTAAAAAAACTCCACCACCTGGAGCTTCTGTTTCTGCAGCCTCTTTTCAGCTTGTCTGTCTCCTTCCAACACATGTGCATGCACACACACACACACACACACACACACACACCACACACACACACACACTTTATTAGCCTTTGTAACCCTTCCAATCAACCACCTACCCTTCCTTCCCACATAGAAGTGACGTATACCAAGGCCCTTTCTCTCATCACTCTTACCACACTTACCCACACTACCCAGCACTTACTGGCTTACTGATCTGTCTAGTGTCTACCCCTTCCCTTCTAGCAGTGGATGTCAGCACACTGCCTGTGAAGCCAGTGGCCTCGGATCTGCACCCCCCTGCTGCTCAGCTCAGCGGTTGACTTTGCCAAGCTTTGGCTCCAGTTCCTGCACAATGTTCCAGAAGAGCCCACACAGCCATGGAGAGGAGCAGACCCACTCCATGGGGTTCCTTTATCTCGGGGATCACTGGTTTATTCTGCCTTTATCCAGTGTTCTGATAGCCATGTTTCCTGTATTTCCCAGATACATAGCAGTTAGTCACAGAGGACTGTAAGTCAGCCTTTTTCATGCTGTGACCTTATCTGAGACAGCAACTTAAGCAAGAAAGGATGTATTTTAGGTCAAGAATATTTCCTTCCAAGATACACCTGGCTCCTCCAACTAGACCCACTTTCAACAGTTTCCACTATCCCTCCATAGTCAAATCCCTCTAAGCAAACCACTGACTAGAGCAGCACTCTCGGAAGACAGTGGCAGACACACCTCGAGATGTGTTTCCATAATCTCCCAGGAGTCTCTGAATCCACTCACATCAGAAGTGAAGACTAAGCATCAGGATTAACCAACACAAAGGGCTCCATAGAGAGCTCCATACTAAAGCCCAAGCCTCTTGTCCATCTCCTCCGGCCCCTCCCCCTCTGAATCTGTCCATCACTGCTCCCTTCCTAACCCTCCAGACCTTAGACCCAAGCTACTTCTAGCCACAGGCCTTGGCCCTGCTGTGCTTCTGTCTGGGTCTTGGGTCCTTTACGTTCTGTCTCCCACGAATCATTCAAGATAGTCCAAACTACCCAGCCAGTACAGCCATTGATCATTTGCAGAATGCATTCACATTTTAATGCTTTTGAAATTCTTCACATATCCTTATTTTGGCGGTGGGTTGGTAAGGGAGCTGATGCGGCATAGGGGAAAACTTGCAAGAGTCACTGTGTGGGTTTTGGAGACTGAACTCAGATCTTCAGGCTTGAGGGCAACACCCTCACCTGCCGAGCCACCGGCCCACCCTCATTCTCATATTCTGTTTTGCGTATTTCCTTTGATTCTTCCTTAGTTGCTTGTCATTTCACGGAGACAAGTGTTCATGAGGACAGGCACTCTGCCAGATTTCTTGACTGTCCAGCTCACGCTCCGGGCTTTTGGAAAACAGTTCTTGATGAGTGGGAAAGTGAATCAAGCCTTCCTTAATGCTCTGTAACTTCTCTCCCACATCAAGTGTCACAGAGCTTCAGTGGGCACAGCCCACCTTTGTGTGACATGTCTCTCATGAGAGGAAGATGAAAACGGCATTGCTAATACTTGCTGGGCTTGCTTTCCTGTGCTACAATGAAGAACGTTGTATTCATTACTTCATCCAAATCCTATTAACACCCTATGAGGTAGCTTTTACAGTCAGCCACTTTCAGGCAGGAAACTGACGCACAGACAAATTCAGTGGCTTTCTGAACGTCTCCCATCTCAAGCCATCATTTTGACCAGGCCCCAGAGTATACCAGCCAGCTTTATTTCCAGACCTGGGGCTGCCCAGCGCTGACTTTTATTTCTACACGACTGAGCTGGATTTACACTGCCTCTGAGATCTGCCCGGGTCATGCCGGTGTCTAGCACAGAAGCATCATGCAGCACATCTGTCTCCCATTACTCCTGCTTGCCAGAAAAGCCCATATTGTACTATTGTATCCAACCCTCATGTTTCTACTGTAGCATAAATATGCTTAACCAGCTGTTGCTAACGCTTTGTAATGCCTGCGACAACTCTACTGAGAACCGCCTCTTAATGGAGCAGATGGTGTGAAATCAAGCAGGCAAGCGGAAATGCTCTGGGAGCACAGGAAGGTGCCGGCTGACCACGGCATCTCGTTTTGTCTGATGGTTTGAATCTAAAGCAGGCTGTGCTCAAGTTCTTATGCTAGTGGTCCCAGAGGTGATGTAAAACCTAAGACAAGGCTGAAGGAAAGATCGTTGTGGCTTGGAGAGCACTTAGAATCAGCATGCGAAGTGATAGGGCTATCAGTGGGATGCAGGGTCTCTCCAAAAAGCAAATGTAGGTAGAGAACAGCAGGAAGGCACTGAGTTAAGGATGAAATGATACAGAGAAAGAAATGCGGCCATCCTGGAGAGAATGAATGGCTCATGAGATGCGGCGGTGGGGTGGCTGTGGACCGCCCTCCAAGACACTGGTTGAAATATGGTCCCTGGTGCTGAGAGGTGAGGTCCTGAAGAAAGATGGATGGCTTTCCTGTTTGTGGCTTGGTTCTCAGGGGAAGTGAGCTCGTTTCCTGGAGAGCCCTGCTGTGAAGTGAGTCTGCTTTGGAACCTCACACCTTTTGTGTGTTCCTGCTGTTCTTCTGCCTCATGTGACACCAGTCCCCAGGCATCACCATGCTCTTGGGTTCCTCAGTTTCCAGAAACATAAAGCCAAGTCAACTTCTTTCCTTGATAAAGTATTGAATCTCAAATATTTCCATTATAGAAACAGAAAATGGCCCAAAATGCATGCCATTATCAATATTGACTACGTCAGAGGCACACACTGCAGAACGTGAAAAGAAAAAGACCAGAGTCAAACCATCTGGGTTCAAAGCTTATGTGCAGGCTGTGGGCCACTGGAAAAATCCCTTATTCTCTTTATGTTTATATCATTATCTTTTGGGTAATAAATCCTTCCATAATGTTTGAAAAGGTGGGCTAGAATAGAGACTATCGGCCTTTGGGACAACACTTAAATCAAAACCATTGAACAGGTCCTTCTTAACTCCCGAAATAAAACAGGGAAGCCACGCCAGTGCCACACACTGCTGGACAGTGGAGGGCACCTGGGGATGAGAGAGGAAAACATCTGTGTGTCCGAGAAATGAACACAGGAGAACCAAGGAAGTAAGATCGTTGCCTACAAAGCATAGCAGGCCAATGGAAGCCAGCAGCCAACGGGAAGGCATTTGCTGACCTCAATGCCAAGGCAGTACAAAGGGCCCTGAAGGAAAAGCCCGCAGGGAAGAGAGCCCTGAATCTCCTCTATCTCCAGGGTTAGAGGAACATTTAGCATTTCAGGGACCCGGTCAATGCCAAGCTATATGAAATGCACTCTATAAGAAGCATTCCATGTTTTTCAATTAAACTCATTCCAAAGATTTGATTGTTTATGAGATCAGGGTATGAAAACATTAATTTAATTCCTTTGAGACCAAGTCTCAACCCCCGGCTGTAAGACCATCCAGGCTGAAAATAACTGGGATTCCATGAATGTTGTATGAGTCTACAGAGCCATTACATTGCCCTTGAGCAAGATTTATGATCTCCTGCAACGCTGGCTGCTGCCAATTCACGGCCATACATTTTGGCAGATCTGAGCTTGCTCACTTCAAAAGGAAGAAAATGATGGCATTCTGAAATCCATCTGACGTGTGTGTCTGTTGACACACCAGGTAGGTGCTGTTCCAAATATTTGCACATAGAAGGTTAATTGTGCTTGAAAACAAAATATGTTAATCACAAATTTTTTTCTTATCTAATTTTGCCATAAACTCCATGAAGAAAAAAACCAAAGAAAGATTGCCATTTTATGCTTTGGGAAAGCTTCACTTGAAGGGAATGTTCCAGCAAAACACTGGAAAGGAGAAGAAATGAAACATGGGGTAGAAGTATTCCAGAGAGGAGAATTCCTGAAGTGTTTGAGGAAAAAGGCAGCCAGGAGAGCGGACCGGGTGACTGGGAGTCAGAGTGCTCACAGGATGCCAGACAGTCAGGGCCTTTGTTGGGACTTCAGCTCCCCATCTAAGTGAATGCGACACCATTTGGTGTGTTCAGAGCAAAGTGGTGCACAGTCTAGCTCCTGCTACACGCGAATCACTCTTGCCACTGTTTCAGTGAGAGTTGCTCTCTAGACTATGGTGGCAAAGGAATCCAGAAAACTAGATAGGAGATGCTGCCACCAAGCAGAGGAAAAAGCTGCCTAGGCCAGACACAGCAGTGGGTTGGTGAGAGATGGTTGAAAGTTCATCTGAAAGGCAAAGTAACAATATCTTGACAGGCTAGGAGTAGAGACAAAATGATTTGTTTGGGGTCCACACAATTGGAAGGTGGAGCTGACATTGAGTGAAGGGAGACAGATGGCATGGAAAGTGTTCCCAAGATCCACAGGAAAGTCCTAACTCCAGTACTTATCACTTCGGAAATAGAATCTATTGCGGATGTAATTAACTGATGTGAAGTCATTCCAGAACAGGCTTGGCCTCTAATTTAATAGGAAGAACGTCTTCTAAATGGAGTGAAGGGTTGTAGACAGACACGTTAGCAGAACAGCATGTAAAGATGGAGAAAGAGACCCGTATATTAAGGACTATCATGGACTGCCAACAAGCTAGTGGAAGCCAGCGGAACGTCCGGAGAGATTCGGGAGGCTTTAGGTTGAGCCTCTCTCAGGATGAGGTGCCTGCTGAATTATGTAAGGGCAGTGTGCAGTAGGCAGCTCCAGGTCAAACATGCAGATCCACAAAGGAGGCTCAGACTAGAGGTTTAGGAGGTGTGAACGTCCTCAGAGTATTTAAAGCCAGGAAAAAGGCAAGGTCTAGACTTAGGGGGTGAGAGCTAGCAGGGCTGGGCCTCAGTGGCGGAGTCCTTGCCTAATGTGCCTTCTGTATGCTGTGGGTTTTATTTCCAACCATAACTTTAAAAAAAACAAACACAAACAAAAAGGCAATGCTAAGTGCAAACAGATACAAAAAGAGATCTGAGAAAGAGGGGTTCAATGCCCAAGTAGGGGAAAGGACCAGCGAAGGAGTCACAGGCAAAGTGATGGAACACAAGAACACATGAGCCCCAGCAACGGAAGGAAAGGGGGCTAGAAAAGATGTGAGAACAGCTATGTCCACATCCCAGTGGACCAACTGACCACTGTTGTTAGCAACGTAGGGGACTTAGTAATTCTCATGGGCTAGGAGTGGGGAAGGCTGAGTAGGTAAAGAAGGATTAGGAAGGTAAGACGCTGGCGATATTGACGATAGCCTTTTTTATAAAGGAGGCAAAGACAGTGAGCAGCGCTGCGGTGCTAACGGTTTGAGAGATGTTTGTGTGGGGCAAAGTGTGCAGGCGTTGAAGATGGAAACAGCACTGTATTTATATTGCATTTGGGATAATCCAGAAGAGAGGAGAATTCCTCTTGAAAGCAAAGTAGGGGAGAGTTGACAAAGTGTACCCTTAAATAGATGACAGGCATTGAAATGTCAGGTCACACGTAGACTGCGACCATGGAGAGGAGCAGAAGAGCTTCCTCTACAGGACTGGGAGGGAGCAGAGAGCATGCGCAGACACTGGGAAGCAGGCCCCGATGCTGGGAAAACTCTGGTGCTTCAGCTTTCTCCGGAAGTGGTAAGCAATGTCATGGCTGAGGGAAGCGGAAGACAGTACCAGGGGCTTATGGTAGGTAAGGGAAGTGGGAAGACAGTACCAGGGGCTTATGGGTAAATGAAAAAAACACTGTTGTCATTTAGAGGAAGGAGACACACATGCGAGCACCTTAGTATGTCCCGTTGAAGCAGAGTTGGGGGGCATCGATAGACAGGGAAAGAGAAAACAGGCTCTCTGAGGTGGCTGCTTCTTGTTCCCAGAAGCATTGCAAGGAGAAACCGTAGGAAGGAGGGCACAGGAAACGCGGGACCTGTAAAAACAATCAAGGCAGCATCTGCTTAACGGACAGCCAGCCGGAGCTTCTTCCACCCCGAATGAATAACGCTGTTATTTCCCCCTCTCCACAGCTGGCTTCTGTCTTTCTCAGTGATTCAATCCTTTTTCATGCCAGGGAATGAACTGAGCAATCCCCCAGTCAATGGCTGTCACCCGGTTTCCGTGTGGTTGCCAGACAGAACATCTCTATTGGGTTTACATTAGGTAAGACTGAAGGAAGGCGATCCAGACAGGTTCCCCAGGCTGCCAGGACCATAGAACATCTACTTTTACACGTGAACTTGCTAAGGATGGTCTGCCCAGACACATAGTCCAATATCCAATATTTTCCTGGGTGTGCCTGTGAGACAAGCACTAAATCACAGACTGAGTAAAGCCAACTGCCTTCCCTGATGTGGGCGGGCACCATCCACACAATAGAAAGGTGACTGGGACGAAAGTGATAAGAAAGGCTGTACTCTTCTTTGCCGGAAACTGGGACATAGCTATCTACTCTAAAGAAGATTATGGGACTCGTTGGTATCCATCATTGTGAGATCCAGGTCCTTGTGATAAATTTGTAAGATGGTTGCTTTTGTTGCTCTGGACAGACCTGGCCAACACAGAGACTCCTCCATGGCTCATCCTGTCTGGACTGTTCTAGGGGTTCACAGTGGATGGGTACCCAGGAGCAAGATGTGAGACTTGTGACATGACCCACTCCACAGGGAAGTATGTTTCTCTGAGATGCTTGCTTCTGTTTAGACCTCAATGAAAGGATGGAGCTAGAGGCTGCTTGTGGAACAGACTGTTGTCTGTAAACAAGCCGAAAAGAGGCCCTGCCGGACATGTCCTGGCTCACCTCCTTCACTGTGGAAAACACAGGTGGACCCAAAGGGAGTGTGAATTCAGGACAGCTGGACCTCTCAGGCACAGTGTACCAGCCCTCATGATTTGTTAAGAATGGCTTTTCTATTTTAAATGACTGGGAGGAGACACAAAGGAGGATAATAATTTGTGAGATATGAAAATTGTTTAAGAATCAGATTTACAACCATTGAGCTTTGCTGGAACATAGCCATACCTCTTTGTGTACTTCTGGTTGTTTCCTTCATGGCCAGAGTGAGTGGTTACAACAGAGACCTTCTAGAATGTTCATTATCTGGCCCCTTTACAGAAAAGATTTTTTCTAATCCTACAGTTTGGTGCTCTGAGACCAGAATTAATGAAAGGGGTGAAAGTCTCTGGCCCAATTGAGTAAGATCTAGGAGCTAGGATTATCTGAGTCCTATTAAAAATACCAAACAGGAGCCCAAAGTCTGGGGCTTTTCACCGAGTCGGTCTGGAGGTGGAGAAATGAGGTAGGGTGGAGCAAATGTGGAACCTTGATACACCGAGCTCATCACAGCATCTACACAGGTTGGAGGTGAGCTCCATAAACGAAATGGCTGTGGTTTGAGTAGGAGTCCCTCAAATGTCCATGGAGCAAAGCATCAGTACCCAGTCTACGGCACTGTCAGAGGTAGTTGAATACTTCAGGAACTTAGCCAGAGTCTTCTGATAATCACAGACCCCTAAAAAGGGCAGGTAGAACCCCGAGTCCCTTTATTTTCCCCTTCGCTTCCCTGCTGCCATGGAATGAGCATCTTGTTCCACTGTGCACTCCTCTGCCTCATGCTGGGCTCAGAACAGGGGCAACCAACATGGACTGCAACTCCCCAAAACAAGACCCAAATGGCCCCTTTTGTCAGCTGTTTACTGTAGGTATTTATCAGAGTGACGGAAGACCACACAGACACCAGAGATCTGCAGATGAGGCAATTAGGGGCCTGCAGAAGTGAACTCGTTCCTAGGCTCAGGGACAGGTCAGTAGCTCGGCTGGATTAGTCTGCACTTCTCACCCAACGCTCTTCCTGCAGCCTCTGCCTCACGCTCTTTCTGTGCTTCTGGAACGAGCATCTTCTCCTTCAAATTGTGTAGGCACCACTGCTCCTTCTTGTAAAAATTGCCCCCTGTCCTCCTATGGGCATCCAGTGCCATTAGAAGACTGTGTGCTGCTAAACTGGGAGTTTCCTTGAATGGTCTTTAGAACGCTGATCTGTCAGTCAAACCAGGAACTCAGTAAGAGTCATTTTTACATTGTCTGAATTTCCAGCTGGGTATAAAATATAGCTCCTGTCATTCAAAAGTTGTCTCTGCCTTCAGATTCTGAAAACCTTTCCAGGACAGCCTCTCAAATAGGTCCATGTAGCTAATTTAAAACTATAGATTTTCCTGCTTTAAGTTAAAGCCCAAATATAGCCTCAAATATAGCCTCAAATTTGCTCGAGCAAGTACATTTAATAATATCTAAATGCCCTCATCTATTAACTATTCATCCATTTTCTCCATAACCACTTACAATAAATATTGATGAGTGTCTAGCCTTGGAAATGGCTATACACAGGAGAATATTCATGTATGTCTCATTGATTTTCCTGACAGGACCAAATGGAGCAGGTAAGCCAATTTAGCACAACCAATTTCCAGTTTTGCACAGACTGAGTGGAAGTGCCGTGGAAATGAATAATCAATCTTATACCATTATTAATAATAAAATTTAGTTCACCAACAGCTCCTTCAGTCTTCTGCACACCTTACAACATTAATAAATTTATTCATCAACACCTAAGGGGGCTGTTTTTATAACTGGAATGAGAAGCCAAGAGAGATTTAAATGGCTGCCCAAGGCTGAGCGCCAAGTCTTTCTGTGGCACAAAGCAACAACTCTCTATCACAAGTGGGTTGATTCCACAACTTCTCAGACATTAAGGAGCTATCACAAGCCTAGCAAGCAAGTATAATTTTTCAATTGAGTTTTATAAGTGTGTATATCTCATAGTAATAATGACTATGTAATAAATGCTACTATTTTTTTTTACACTATATCAAACCTTGCTCAGTGTTGGGACACAAAAAGCAAAGATCCCTTGCCTCAGAGGAAAACTTGAAGAATTAGGGAAGACGAAGGAGCCGTGAATCACCAAACAGTGCACAAGGGTACTGAGTCTACATCTGAGGTATCAGAGAGGCATGGCCACACAGGGCCACACCAGGGCCACCAAGAAAAACCACCCTGACAAGGCAGTGCTTGAGCCAAACCCCACAGGGTAGGCTGGGCCTGGGGTGGGGATGGAGAGGGACATTCTAAGGAAAGACGAAAGAACATGGGCGTGGATCTGTGTTTCCTCCTCTGGAAACAGAAACCCTTCAGCCTGACCAGTCACAAGACAACATGCTGCTGCCACTGTGCCACACTCCTGGGTCCGTATTTAGTGCCAGTGCCCCACCCCACCACAGGCAATGCCCTTGACAACGTGAGTTTGCATGACGTTTTCTCCATCTAGGTGGGGTCATGGTTCCTCTTCAGGCTAATGACTGACTTGACAAATAGGGTACAGTGAAGTGGTGTATGTGACTGCTGAAGTCAGGTCAGACGAGCCAACGCCACCACTGCTCTGTCCTTTGGACACCTGCTGTGCTGAGTGGCCAGTTCCACCCACTAGCCTGGGGTCAGCATACTCAGGTGCTCAGGCTATATAAGCCAAGGCTACGTATTGGTCCTGAAGCCAACAGCCTCAGCTGAGGTTGACAGCCATGTCAACCTCCTGACATAAAATAATGCTTCCAGATGATTCCAGCCGCTAGCTGTTAAGCTACCTGTGACTCTTGAGTGTTCCCAGATGAGACCCCAGATGCTTAAGCACAGACAAGTTATCCCTCTATGTCCTGTCACAATTCCTGACTCACAGAACCCAAAGTGTGATAAAATAGTTAAAATCTAGGAGTGATCTGTTATATGATAGTAACCAGTACAATCAGGCTAATCTTTTATCCCCACCTGAGGCTCAGTGCCAGGGGACCGTGTGTGAAATTGGGCCAGCTGGCTGGTGTTTCTGCATGGCCCCTGAATCCTCCTTGTAGGTGAATCTCAGGCATCACACACACACACACACACACACACACACACACACACACACACACACACACATACACACACACACACACACACTCACACACACACACACACACACACACACAAACCCGACCATGCTGGTTGGTTCTGTCATTAGCCCTGTCTTTCAGCTCACTGCTTTTCATTCCTGGCTTTGCGGGATCTTTGCAGAGCATTAATTTTTTTTTCTATTCCTGGACCCCCACCCTAGCTCAGTAAGATCTGAATGTCTTAGGGAGAGGAGCTGGGGCATTTGGGTTTTTTCAGGGGTCCCCAGGTGGTCCCAGGAGGTATCTCATGTTGACATCTGCTCACTGCGTCCCTCCATAACACACAGAGACAGAGGGAAGTAGCTTGTGCAGCATCCCTGAAATGTAATGTGTTACAAAGCCGTTACATTGTAACATTCTGGGGCACTCTTCTCTCACTTGGTACATAAAGAAGTTTCTAGATGCTGGGAATCATGGCAGAATCAAAGGAAAAGTTACAGTTGAGGCCACATTACACCAGGCTCTGGCAATGAACTTGTGAAGGACTCTGAGACTCCCGTCGGGATTGTCTATGTAGAAGCGACAGCTCCATGTTATAGTTTCATGAAAAACAAAAATGAAACAGTCACTGCTCATGTCAAAGACACTGGCTGAAAGAATTCCAAAGCTCCTGTATGCATGTGTGTCTGGGAAAGGTCTAGAGAGACCTCGGCTTGTAAGACTGGAAAGAAGCAGACAAGCCTGGATGGCATAGGAAGAGACCAGATGGGAAGAAGTCACAATACTTA
>NW_023504555.1:0-9155 GCF_004664715.2 Peromyscus leucopus | reverse complement strand
ATGAGCGAGAATTGTTTAAACCAAGGTTGGATTAAAGCACAGGGGCAAATAGCCAAATGAATGGAAACAGATGAACTATGAACCAGTGGCTGAGGGCCCCCAAGTGGATCAGGCCCTCTGAATAGGTGAGACATTTGATTGGCTTGATCTGTTTGGGAGGCAACTAGGCAGTGGGACCAGGTCCTGTGCTCATTGCATGAGTTGGCTGTTTGAAACCTGGGCTTATGCATTGAATCTTGGCTCAGCCTGGGAGGAGGGGACTGGACCTGCCTGGACTGAGTCTACCAGGTTGATCTCAATCCTCGGGGAAGTCTTTGCCCTGGAGGAGATAGGAATGGGGGGTGGCCTGGGGAGAAGGGAAGGAGGAAGAGGAGGGGCAGGAAGGGAGAACAAGGGAATCCATGGTTGATATGTAGAATTAAACTACATTGTAAAATAAAATAAAATAAAAAAACTGTAAAAAAATTTTAATTTAAAAAAAGCTTGGTATTTGAATAAAAATCACATGTGGACCAAAGGAATCCTATTGATGATCCTGACATTAATCCACATACCAATGTACATCTGATTTTTTTTTACAAAAAATCAAATCTGGAAATGAAAAAGGGAGAGTGCAATCTTCTACATGTTGATGTCCAGTTTTGCCAGCACCATTTGTTGAAGATGCTTTCTTTTTCCATTGTACAATTTTGGCTTTTTCATCAAAAATCAGGTATTCGTAGGTGTGTAGATTAATGTCAGGGTCTTCAATTCGATTCCATTGGTCAATATGTTGGTTTTTATGCCAATACCAAGCTGTTTTTATTACTGGAGCTCCAGAGTAGAGCTTGATGTCAGGGCAGTGATGCCTCCAGAGGTGGATTTGTTGTACAAGATTCTTTTAGCTATCCTGGTTTTTTTGGTTTTCCAAATAAACATCTTCAGTAATGGCAGGATACAATATTAACTCAAAAAATCATTAACCCTCCTATATACAAATGATAAACGAGCTGAGAAAAAATCAGAGAAACATCACCCTTTACAACAGCCACAAATAATATAAAATACCTCAGGGTAACTCTAAATAAGCAAGTGAAAGACCTGTAATGATGAGAACTTAAATCTCCTAAGAAAGAAATTGAAGAAGATGTCAGAAAATGGAAAGATCTCCCATGCTCATGATAGGAAGGATTAACATAGCAAAAATGACAATCTTACCAAAAGCAATCTACACATTCAATGCAATCCCCATCAAAATCCAACACAATTCTTCACAGACCAGGAAGAACAATACTCAATGTCGTTTATTTTTGTGTTTAAAGTGAAACAGTTAATTTGGGAAGCTCAAAATCCCAAAGGAAGCGAAGCCTTAGCCACCCTCTGCACCTGCTCCTGGACTGACCCTGAATTCCGTGTGCTGTGCGCCCCTGCTGGAGATGAGCTCCAGTGCTCTTCCTGAGCACACTGCAGGGAGTATTATTGCCTGACACTGATGTTCCTCAATGTGTTCATCACAGTAATAAGGGCTGTCTCTCTATTAACACAGATGTCAGCCTTGAGAACAACACTTCCTTAGATGTGTTTCTGGAGGTGGAGATGAAGCTGAAGAAGAATGAGTTGTTTTCTGTGACTTCATAATAACCTCTTTCTCCCAGTAGTACAGACTTTCTGGGCAACCCAACACCAGTATGTATCAGAGTGTGATGGAGTAACCAGGGTAGGGCAGGTAAGGACCAGATCTCTGAGGGCTTCACCAGGCCAAGTGTTGACATCTGAAGTAGAACCTAGAGACAAGGAGAATTGGCCCCTGTCAGTCACCAACAGTGACAAGGTCTCTAGGTTCCTAGCAATTCCTCAGGGTCTAATCATTGTGACAATGGCAGAATCACTTATGATACTTTAAATGACAATCTGCTTTGGTTAAAAAAATCAGCATATATTCTCATGAAGAAAGCACAAACAGAACAGGTTTATATTTGGACATGTCAATGTTTAGTTGTTGTTTTTTAACAGATATTGAGTGAACTATGAGTGACAGACAGTGATACTGAGAACCTGTCACCAGACTCATGAATTGACACAACAGTCATATCTTCTAACCACACCACTACCTTCCCCAGAGACTTTAAGCCTACATGAGCAGACTGCTGTGATCATCCATGTGCTGAGACTACAATTTCCCCTGGAGAATAACAGTGTACTTACATGTTGGGAGCCCTGTAATTACAAGTGGGAATGGACAGAACCCAGTTTCTCCTGATGATTTATGAAGTCTTCTGACATCATTTATCTTGGGCTTATATGGGATATTTTAAATAGCATTTTTAATTCAGCAAATGTTGTAACATATTAACACACATTATAAGGCATTCCTATTAAGATGCCATCCATATTAGTCCCACAACATCATATTTGTTGTTCGAGGGACTATCTTCTAAAGGAACGTGAGTAATCATTGTTCAGTAAAGAGATATCTCACTGATGTTAATCTATGGAGATTACCTAGTGCCAAATTCCATCCTGGTTAGGATTCTGAAATTTATCCAGGCCAAGTGCTCTACAGGAACAGGCTGAACCCCTTGGAGCCCATGGGCTATGGAAGGTGATGCTGTGTTGGTGCAGATCTGTGATCTGTGACAGGATTGTACTGCAGACAGGGTATTAGGAGTGGCAAGGCTGCAAATATGGAATCAACGATTAAAGGTAAAATTCAAAACTTTCTTCTCAGTTCTGCATGAACATGAAGTGGAACTTTAAATAAATTCTGTGAAATGAAAATAACAGAGGAAATCATCTTCACTATAATAATTCTATTTCATTTTTTAAAAGTTTATATCTGTTTACATTTTGTTGTCTTATTGAAATACATTGTTTTGTACAATATATTATTGATTATAGGTTCCCCTTCCCCTACTTCTCCTAGTTCCTCCCCACCTCCCCTCAAATCCAGAGCCACACACTTTTCTGTCTCTCATTACCAAAAAATGTTGTGTAAGGATTAATGATTAAAGAACACAAGATAAATAATAAGGAAACAAATTGGAATAGGGCAAAACAAACAAACCAAAAAAAAAAAGAACTAAAGAAAAAACATACAGTGCAGAGACACACACATTCACACACTCAGGAATCTCATGAAAATGCAAAATTTAAAGCCATAATCTACACACAAACAAACCTGTATGAAAAACAAACAAACCAAAACAGTGCACAGATTTTATAATACAAGACAAAGAATCTCTGAAGATGCCCATGAGTTGATTTTGTGTTGGTCATCTATTGCTGGCATGGGGCCATCCTTGAGAGTGTTCTGTTTCTCCGGTGAGACTGCCTTTGAAATAAAATAATCTTTCATTTGCAAGTGACTATCAGAATTTCCATGTGATCACAAACTTTTTCTCCAAAATATTGACCCAGTATTGGTAGAAGCATATGCTCACATTATCTCCAACATGGGAACATTCGAGTCTTTGTCATCAATTTAAAACTGCTCACTCATTGAGTCTTGGAGAAAAGATTGACCAAGAAACTTCTCAATGTAGTACAATGAGTTTATAAACTCAAAGGAGCAGATCAGAAGCTGAGAATCCACAGTATACGCACACAGGAAAAACATGGCAGACCACACAGTGAGACATCCTCTTAGCTCAGATAAGGGCTGGGATCTGAGTTTAGTGCACAGTGACAGAAATGAATTATCTAAATGAACAGAGAAACAGAAGATACAATGATGAAATGCAGTAATGGAAAAGAATTTGACTAAATTTCAATTCTCTGTCTTCTAAGCCTTTATATGTGCAGCTCTCAAGAAGAGGAGAGTAGATTGGACAACTCAGACTGCTTAACTGTGACTGAGCCTGGCACCTACCACTTGGTTCCCTCTGAATTTCTAACACTGCTTCAGTGGAGGGTCTGACCAAACCTCAGTATGAGGGAAAAGTCTATCCCAGTTTCCTGAGCTTCCCCAGCAGCGGATCATGGTGACCCCAGAGAATCACTCTTTCCCTAATAGATGTTTTCTTTCTGCGTGTTGTTCAGGTGAGACAAGGAGACATATTTGTTTTAAGAAAGTAAAATAAAACAGAACTTTTTATTTTTAGAGACATGATCAATTTCTATAGTCTATAATTGTAAAGCGTATCATCAGAAGAACATCAGATGGAGAGGGTGTCCAGATAACACAGAAAAATATCAAGTATGTACATCTGGGCTTTATGTGTTCTGAGCGCCCCCTCCTGGTCATGGGTACTTGGAAAGAAAGTTTTTGTCTGGGCTCATAGTAAAGACATCACATTGTGTCAGTTGAACACTAATATGTGGCTGTGTCCTCAGTTTTAAGATTGTTCATTTGCAGGTAGGCCATGCTTTGGGAATCATCTCTGGAGATGGTGAATCTGTCTTTTACTGAATCGGCATAGTAGGTCGCATAATTGTAACTTTTAATGTCTATGCTACCAACCCATTCAAGTCCCTTCCCTGGAGCCTGGCGGAACCAGAACAAGGCATAGTCACTGAAGGTGAATCCAGAGGCTGCACAGGAGAGTTTCAATGACCCCTCAGGCTGCACCAATCCTCCACCAGACTGAACCAGCTGCACCTCACAATGGACACCTGCAAACAGAGAGGATCCTGATCAAGAAACTGTCACACATGTCCACTGTCTGTCTCACTCATGTCTACTCACACACTCAGTATCCCTTTTTATCTACCTTTTAAAAGAACAGCAAAGAAAACCCAGTGCAGCCCCAACCCATGTTGAAAGTTCTGTTTTCAGTGCTGATCACTGAATGCGAAGACAGGGCTAGAGTCCTCTACCTGAACTGCAGAGTCAGGGCAGGGCTGCTTTTCATGAGCAGAGGAAGGCCATATTTGCATCTCGCCCTACATATCTTATGCTCTGATGTGGGAACCTTTGAGGCAGCAGTTAATGGTGCAAATGTCTGAGAGAAAATGAAAAATCAAAGTGAGCATGATTTCATTAAAATGTTATTCATTTTGTATTTGTAATAAAACTTCAACAGCTTTAATATATTTTTATTGTGCTCTTGTTCCACACTCACACTTTATTTTCTATCTTACCAAATATTATACAATAAATTCATCAGAAGTTTTGAATCAAAAAATACAATTTTATAATTTTAGCAGAATTAATATAAAGTTCAATGAATAGTGAAAGTAAACTATTAATTACCATAACAAAACTCAACTGAGGACATAGCACAGTGGGACTCACAAAGTCCCAAGATTTTATCCTCATTATTGAAAAGATAAATATATATAAATAAGCATTGATACTCACAGAGATTATTCTTTGAGACATAATAAAAACACATAGCAAACTTTGTTCACATATATGTTGTATGCTTGTGTTTGGGTGTGTTAGTTAACATCCTTGGCAATCATGCCATTATTATTTTAATTTCCACAAACTAAGTATATGTTCCCGTCTGTGGTTACCTCAGGAAGGAGAGGAGTCTGTTGCCTGGTCTATAGTGCCATGGTTGTATGTCATCTCATCTCTCTAATTCAACTGAGAATGTGGTACTTTCATCATGGTTGTTGTAAAATAAGTCACAAGAGGAAGAACCTTGGAATATCCCCCCTGTAATAGAAAGGAGAATTGGGTCCTTATTGTCCAATGGAGTAATTAATTTTACTATTAGAGAAACTGGTTTGTTATGGCTAAGAGGGTTTGTGGACTGTGGTATTATTGTTTCTGTTGCATTCCCAGGTAAAGAAACCTCATTCAAGCCACTAAATGCAGTGACACAATGATCTGAAGTCATTTTGGCTTTGATCCTTAAATGATCAAATCATTTCTCTTATGGGCATTGTATATTTAACAGGATTTTATGTGGGCAAGGGAGAGGGAAAAACTCTGGATAGATGTAGTAATCTCCGTTGCTGTCCCTTGTTGTCACCTGTCCCTGGTGGCCGTGAATGGCTGACCTGCATTCCTCTTGCATCAGGTTGATCTTGTCTGGATTTGCTCTGAACCAGAGTCCAGCTGATGTGTAGGACTCACCCAGGTCTACAGTGTGGATATGGACTTCTGCTGCATGGCTTCTATTGAGCTTCTGGGCTCCTTCGCACAGTAGATGTTGCTGTCTCAGTGACTTCCTTCTCACAGCTGACCAGCTGGGCAACATTCAGGAGTAATTCTGACAGCTGTGTGACAGACAGGAAGGACAACACTCAGGAGTAATTCTGACAGCTGTGTGACAGACAGAAGGAAGGCATGTGCACACAAAGATGAGCATGGTGTTAAGAGTGGCCTCATCGTATGTCTTAGGAATTGAACGCATTTAAATATATCAGTTCAGTAACCCCAGGAATGACTGCATGAAACAAAATGATCAATTTCATTTCAGCTAGCATAAAAGGGTTAAGAAAAAAACATCAGTGGAATTTTCAGTTGATGTTTCCCAGAATTATTTCAGTGATGTTGAAGTTTTCCTGTGTTCACCCAGCACCAAGGTCCCACAGTCACTTATACAATTCCTGTATCGCACCTGTCCTGTAACCACTCAGACCAAGTAAACACACAGCGGATTTTATTAATTAAAACTGTTTGGCCATTAACTCAGGCCTACCATTGACTAGCTCCTACACTTAAACTCAGCCCATTTCTGTTAATCTATAAATGGCCATGTTTTCCATGGCTTTACCTGTGTGTTATTACATGCTCTCCCTGGACGGTGGGCTGGTATCTCCTGACTCAGCCTTCCACTTCCCAGAATTCTCCTCGTCTGCTTATCCTGCCTATACTTCCTGCCTGGCTACAGGCCAATCAGTGTTTTATCAACCAATCAGAGCAACATACTCACAGCACACAGAACATCCCACAGAATTTCAGGGTTCTGGTGCCTGGCTGGTGTGTAGAAAGAGACTTGTTCTCAGACAAGACACTTGATGACCAGGTGTGTGCTTCTTATCCAGTGATAACATGAATCACTTGAGGCTCTGAATGAACTAAGGGCTGGCAAACCTTTGGCAAGACATTTGTTTTCTGAATGTTTGTCTCTCAGTCCCAAAAGAACAAAATAGAATTTTTTTCACCCTCATAGACTTGCATTTTATTTTATTTTGTTTTTCTCTATTTTATTAATTTTAAGTCATAGAGGGTATATTGATTACGTCCCCAAAATACTTTCCACATGTCATCCAACCTTATGCCTTATGTTCTCCCTCTCATTCTCTTTATCTATCTATCATCTATCTATCTATCTATCTATCTATCTATCTATCTATCTATCCCCATTCTCCCTCCTTCCCTCCCTTCCTCCTTTGCTCCTGGTACTTCTTATCTACTCTTCTTTGTCACTGTTGTCTTTGTCACTGTTCCAAGTATAGACCTTCGGTTTCTGAGGATGGTGATTCAGACCTTAAGAAGAAACCCTTCCCAGACTTAGTACCTGGTAATTGGTCATTTCTGCTGGGTGGGTCTGTAAGGAAACTTCTGATTATAAAGACATGATGACAGGAGCAGGAAGCTGAGAGCTCACATCTTCAAATGCAAACACAAATCAGAGAGCAAATCAGTGGAGTGGTTTATGTCTGGGCTCACATGGAAGTCCCCTCACTGTGCCGCTAGCTCAATAATACAGAGTATCGTCCTCAGATGTCGAATATTCAGTGGAGATAGAAAGTGTTGTTAGAATTGTCTCTGGAGCCAGTGAGTTGACCCTTCACACACTACTGGAATCTATATACTCACTATAACCATCAGTAACCACTGAGACACACTCTTGCTCCTTCCCTAGCCTGGCAGACACAGATTACCCAGTAGTCCCTTAATCTACACATATCCCCTCTGATGACAATGATTGTAGACTGCCTATGGAAGACTTAACAGATAATATCCACACTTAAGCAAATATATACATATTTGTCTATTTTTGCTACAGTTACTTCACTTTGATATTTTTTGTAGCTCCATCCATTTACTTGCAAAATTCATGATGCTATATTTTTTAACAGTTGTGTAATATTCTGTTGTATAAAGATACTACATTTTCTTTTTCCCTTTCATTAAAACAGATGTTTTTCTCATATAGTCTATCTTGATTACAGTTCCCCTTCCTCTACTGCTCTTAGTTCCACCCTTCCACTGCCATCAGAATCCAATCTCTTTATGTCTTGAATTCTAAGAAGTAATAATAAAATAGAACATAATAAGCCAAAAGGAGAAATCATCACATTGATTTTGGACAAATCAAATCAACAAAAGGAAAAAAATCCCCAGAGAAGACACAAGAATCAGAGACATACACATTCACACACTCAGGAATCCCATAAGATAAATGGTAACAAACATAGAGATCCACACCAGACATTGTAGAGAGAACTTGGAACACACATCTCTAAAAAATGGGATGTCCCTAACCCTCAGAGTTCAGGGAAACCCACAGACGATGCAGGTGAAAGAGTGTAGCAGCCAGGGGGATGCAGGACCCCTGGAGAACAAGGCCCTCTAAATCAGCTGAGCAAATGTCGTATGAACTCAGAAAGACTGAAGCAGGAAGCACAGGGCAGACACAGGTCTGTACCAGGTCCTCTCCACATATATTACAGCGTTCAGTTTAATATCACATTTTCTTCATCCATTTTTCCATTGATGCACATCTAGGCTGTTTCCAATTTTTAGTCATCAATAGAGCAGCAAGAAACATGATTTAGCCAGTGTCTCTTGTAGGATGCAGAGTCCTTTGGGTATATGCTCAAGAGTGGTATAGCTGGATGCTGGGGTGGATCTATTCCCAGCTTCCTGTGGAACAGCTACACTGATTTCCACAGTGGCTGTACCCAGTGGGAAGCTTTACCGTATAAGATGTTTAGGCATTTTAAAATGACTCTGCAACATGGAACAGACAGTTCCTTGAATCACGGTCATACAGCCACTTGGCAGATGCCTTCCTGGTATATTGTTGAGTCTTGTTCAATTCAGAGGCCATAATGGAAAGATTCCCTTGCCTTCTTATCATTCCCTCCTTTCATGTTGGAGGAGAACAGAGGAGCTTTTTGAAGACACTAGTATTTCAAACTGTATTTTAACTTCAACATAGGTTTGAATAATTTCTAACATAAAATTGGCAAAGGGGATTCATGCCTCCCACAACATATTCAGCATATGAGGTTTCATCAATTTTCAGCACATTGCATTCATATTTCAAGGG
>NW_023504554.1:0-75000 GCF_004664715.2 Peromyscus leucopus | reverse complement strand
AGAATAAGACTTGGAATCAGTTTGAGCAGGCAACTGACCAGAAATTTTTTTGGAAATCCTCCAACATGTTGTACATGTACATGCCAGAAACAAACACATTTAGTCTCTCCACAATGTTGTGATTTCTTGAATAACAATAAATACACAAATGAATGTACAGAAATTCCAGTTTGTTTTATTTAATTTTGCTTTATTGAAAAAATGTTTTTAAGCATTACACATTATCCCTCTCTCAACTCTGCACCTCCCTACAATCTCTATCTATCTATCTATCTATCTATCTATCTATCTATCTATCTATCTTTCTCTCTCCTCTCTCTATCTCTCTCTCACACACACACAATCACAAGAACACAAAACCAGAAACTAAAATATACAAATAAATATTGACAAGACAATAAAAAATTCCCAAACATACCTGTATGAGACAAAGACACTACAAAACAGCGTTCTGTTGGTTTTGTTTTGTCCAATACCTAGGCATGGGACTCCCCCTAAAGTCTGGTTATTAAAGCCAGTGAGACTTCAATGAAGAATACTAACTTTTCCTTTGTTAGTGGGTAACAAAAATAACAGGTAGCTTCTTGGTTAGGAACAAAAGCCCAAGTCCACTTCCTGCTCTCAGCACTGGGACCCATCTGTTTGAGGCTATTTAAGCCCTACACTTGCTTCCACAGTCACTGTGAGTTCATATGAGCATCAGTCCTGCTGTGATGGAGGACACTATTTCTGTGGAGTCATCCATCACCTCTGACCCTTGCTATCTTTCCACCCACTCCTCGGTACTGGTCCCTCAGTTTGAGGCACAGTTTGATGAAGACAACCCATTTAGGACTAAGTGCTCCCTTATCTCTCACTCTGTGCATGTTGTCCATTTTGGCTCTCTAAGATAGTTTCCATCTACTGAAGAAGTTCCTCTGATGATGGATGATTTGGCATTTTGTGTGTGTGTGTATCTATGGAATGTCATTAGGAATCATTTTATTGCTATTTTCCATTATCAGAAGAGTAGTATTTGATTTTCCTCTAAGTCCATGACCTATCTACTCCGATTGTGCCATGGGTCTCATTTCAGGGAGTGGGCCTTAAATCCAATCACAGAATGCTTGATTCCATCACCAATGTTGGAGCCACCATTGCACCACCGTGTCTCAAAGGCAGGTCAACATTGTGAGTTCACAGAGTTGTAGATAGATTGATTATTAACTTTCTCCTCCAATAGCATGCAAAGTACCTTCCAGTATTCTGAATATTAGTCAATAGAAACATGCACTAGTTAGACACCAGTTCTACTTCTCTGCATTCACTAAATCCAAAGTGTTGTCTTCAGTCAGGTGGTCTTATCATCAGTTTGTGGAGAGCAACCAATAGCTTTGGCAATATCCTGAGATATTGGGGGGATAATGGTTCTGTGGGACTCCTATGTCCAAGACTAAACTTATGTGTGCTGATTCATGGATGCCATCTTCCCCATATCCAGTTGTTAAATGAAGCAAATTTTACAATAATTTGGAATCAACTGCTGTGGAAATTTGACACCAAAGATTGTGTGTAACCGCAGCTCTGAACCACCTGGCTTAGGCATCAGGCACCCTTCATGTTTATAAAGCCAAACACAGACAGACACTCATTTCTGAACATCTGAAAAGGGATCTAGGAGATATGACAGGAAACCAGGGCTCTGAAGCTCAAAGTCAAGAGAAACCCCAGAGGCTACCAGGAAAAGTGTGCCCCACTCACTACCACCCTGTCCCGTATTAGGAAGAAATGGAGCTGAGAACCATCCTGAAATATTGTACAGCTGACAACTGAGGTTGTGTCTCTGTGCTCCGAGCACAGTAGTATGTGGCAGTATCTGCAGTGTCCACACTGGTGATCTTGAGGAATACCTGGTTTTTGGAGGTGTCCTTGGAGACTGTGAGCCTGCTCTTCAGGAATGGGTTGTAGTACTTATCATCATCCCACCAAATATGTGCCAGGACTCCAGACTCTTTCCTGAGGCTGGCGGATCCAGCCCACACCCATACCAAAGTGCTCAGTTGAAAACCCAGAGAAAGAGCAGGTCAGACTGAGAGTCTGGGAGGGCTGCAACAGCACAGGACCAGACTCCCTCAGGTAACCTGGGACAGGACATCTGTGGGGAAAGAAAGCAGAGCGTTAGTTGGAACCCGTTGAGCATATGAAGTTCATCCCTTAGAGCCTTGGCACTCACATGAAGGGACAATCAGCAGCAGGATGAGGAAGCAAGCCTGGCCATGGCTGCACACCAGTGATACCCAGGCCTAGCTCTGACTTTTCAACCGGGGTGGGTGAGCCAGCAGAGATTTGCATTCTCTCTCCAGGTGCTGACTCTGATGTGGATTTAAGATTAGGACTCAAGAAGAACCAGTCCATGATGGAGAACACAGGAGTGCTCTGGGGAGTTCATGTCTGCACCCCATAGAGAGTAGGTAACACATGAGACCAGGGTCCCCAGTACACAGGCACTTCCAGTGAGTCAAATGCAATGCAGCAAAGTTGAGAGAGAGGCCCTCGCTCTAACATGAAGGGTTCTGACTCTGTCACTCATTCAGGGTTTGTTACCCTGCATTTTTGAATGGAAAACACATGAAGAGCTCAAAGTGTTGATGTTTCTGCCGTCTGCAGGGTGTACTGTGACTGGGGCTAAAAACGAGTTTCTAAGTGTGTCCTCTTAGTACATTTTTTTTTCACAAAAAAAGGTACAAGATCTAGACTTCCTGTATAGGTAAGAGTATATCCATCTGCAGACTGGCAATTAAAAATGCTAGCTTTGCATGGAAGAGCGATGTTTTATTGACTTTATTGATCTGTCAGTTTCCTGCCTCATATATTTGTGATTTCTGTTTATTCAGTTGTCAGTGCCTTCATCTTTATCCTGGCCACTGTTTCTTTTTTTTATAGTTACTTTAGGTTTATTTTCCCATGTCTGTAGTTAGAATTTCAGGGAGGTCTTCCTCCATCAAACCTGATTTCTTAATGTGGAATAAATCCACAGCCTCTCCTTTTCTGTGGAAATAAAAACAGAACCTCTTTCCAAAAGTAACATATCTAATTTAGCAGCTTTTATAATCAAATGTCTCTCAGCAGTTTGCTCATTAATATTCAAAAACTCCAAAGAAATCACAATAAAATATAAAATCCAGACACTCAATGTATTTCCCAATTTTATAAGGCTTATTATATTTTTCATTACTCTATTCCTTTTTAAAGACTTTACTATTACTTAATCTACCCTTCCTCTTACAAGACTATGTTTTTTTTCTTTTTTTTTCTTTTTTCTATTTTACAATACCATTCAGTTCTACATATCAGCCACAGATTCCATTGTTCTCCCCACTTCCTGTCCCCCTCCACTTCCCCCCAACCCATCCCCCATTCCCACCTCCTACAGGACAAAGCCTCCCCCGAGGACTGAGAACTACCTGGTAGACTCAGTCCAGGCAGATCCAGTGCCCTCCTCCCAGACTGAGCCAAGCGTCCCTGCATAAGGCCCAGGTTTCAAAGAGCCAACTCATGCAATGAGCACAGGACCCAGTACCAATGCCTAGATGCCTCCCAAACAGATCAAGCCAATC
Organism: Peromyscus leucopus; assembly: GCF_004664715.2. Taxonomy (NCBI): domain Eukaryota; kingdom Metazoa; phylum Chordata; class Mammalia; order Rodentia; family Cricetidae; genus Peromyscus; species Peromyscus leucopus. The sequence goes on along the minus strand of NW_023504554.1, from coordinate 71,404 downwards.
AACTGTCTCACCTATTCAGAGGCCTGATCCAGCTGGGGCCCCTCAGCCTTTGGTTCATAGTTTATGTGTTTCCATTCATTTGGCCATTTGTCCCTGTGCTTTATACAACCTTGGTTTCAACAATTCTCACTTATATAAACCCTCCTCTTTCTCGCTAATTAGACTCCCTGTGCTCCACCTGGGGCCTAGCGATGGATCTCTGCATCCAGATTCCTCAGTCCTTGGATGGAGTTTCTGGCACAACTATTAGGTGTTTGGCCATCCCATCACCAGAGTAGGTCAGTTCCATTGGCCGCTGTTTCTAATGAATTCAAAATAACAGCAGAAAATAAAGACTGCAGACAGAGACAAGGTTTGTTCGCTCAGTTCTCTCTGATTCCAAGCAGAGCAGGTCAGAGGATGCTGGAAGTCGCAGCTCACAGGCCCTCTGGATGTTCTTCACTGATGCAGAGACTTTCACCCATGATGTACTCTTCTCTGTTCTTGTCACTATTGATGTTTAAAACTTAAAAAAATAGATTTGCCTAATGTTGAGCAACTTGTGCAGTGACTTGTTGGTGTGAGCATGATTGAATATGTGGAAAGATGTTTGAGTGGTCTACTGATTTCCTTAAAGAAAGTCACACCAAACACAATCAACTCATTTTTATGACTAAACCTTGGGTTTTAAAAATGTTTAAAAGATAAAGATATCAAGATATGTCCAAACCATGAATATATACTTACCACAAAGTGTAACAACACTGAAAAAATTAACCAAACCCATAATGCTGAGTTCAGGCTGAGGCAATGAACCCTTGGATAGACTGGGCAATCACAGATGCAGTAAACTTGGGTTCCTTTACTGGGGGTGTACACATTAAAATGACTTTTAATCTATGATTAAATTATGTGTTTGAAAGAGAAGGATATCCGATATTTTCTCCATGAGATTCAAAGGTCATCACAAACATCACCATCAAAGGCAGGTAGTAGGAAGCATCCATAAGTAGGAAAAGATCTTGGAATGGCTGATACAGAGATGAAGTTGCCAGGTTTAGACAAAGGGGCCAGAGAGACAGAGATTCAAGGACAGCTGGTTCCTGCATATGGGAAAGACAGGCACCAGACTCTTCTGAGGAGAGAACTTCATTTCTAGCCAGGAACACTAATTACATTTCAAGTGTTTGTCCATAGAGGAATAAAAGTGTGATCTTCTGACTTAACTCTGTTATATGAGCTGCAGTGGATGTAGACATTTTTCCTGAATCTTTAGATGTGCATGGAGTACTTCTGGGTCTGAGTCTTAAAAGTGCAGACAGGTGTGAATTACACAGTTCAAAATTAAAAATGCATAATTTAATCCAAAAAGATTTTATATAAATGAGGATGCTAAGCCCCTTGCCAATGAGAGCTCAAAAATTAGAAGATATTGCTCTAAATTAGGAGCAGATTAACTCATCCTTTCAGAACCTTTCACTGAACTGCTTTATAGCTTTGAAAATTCCAAGCCTCAGATACAAACAAGTTGTGATTTTATTAGTATATTTATTTCTGAGCTTTAGGCATGATTGGCTCTCCCCTACTCATCACAGTGACATGTGAGGTGAAAAGCAGTGCAGAAGGGACAACTGTTAGATAAAATGGAACCACCAGTTCATCCTTCAGGAATACTCAATCACCTGGATTGTAAATGGTGATTCATTAGAAGAGTGCATGTTATATGTTGATTATATTGGTAATAGGATTCAACAGATGCACTATGTAGAGCAGCAACCAAATGAACTTTTAAATGACATGTAAAGTCTGCTATTAGAGCCAAGATCTAATATAATGTCATGCAATATCATCCATCCATTAATAGTTGCATCTAGAAAGAAAGAAAAGAAAGTAAATCTCTATGAGAAATCACCACTGATCTCAGGAATCTCTCTAGAAATGCAAAATTCTACAAATCCAACATTGGAGCTGGTTCTTAACCAGATAATGAAATGTTCTGGGTGTAAATCTGAACACTAGGGTGGATGCAGTACATACACCTGGGACATCACCCAGACTGAAGAACTCTTGTGCCTTAAACCCAAGACTGGACAGTGATGAAGCTGATCCCATGTGAGGGAACAGATGGAGTTGGCCTTGGTACCCAGGATGTCATAGGGAACATTGTCTAAACACACTTGTGGGGCAGTGGCAAGGCGTAGGAGTGAGGACATCAATTTCTCCAACTTAAGGATCCTGAATGTCCACAGGGACAGTCTGCAAATAATTTACTTTCTTCTAATCCCTTCTCCTAAGTCACAAAATCTGTTACAGTTTGATAATACAAATTTGACTAAAAACCTAAATATTCAGAGAAAAAGGTGATGAAATCATATGTAATGAAGGCCAAACTATGCAATTTTGCCCTATTTCTCCCTCTCTCCTTCTCCTGAGCTGAATACTTCCCATGGCATGCTGGAAGATGTCTTTCTGTACACTGTGAATATATGCTGTCCCCATTGGTTAATAAAAAAGCTGCTTTGGCCTATGGCAAGGCAGCTTAGAGGCAGGTGGGAACTCCAAGGAAAGAGACAGGAAGAAGAAAGGCAGAAGTGGAAGAGACACCAGCCACCACCTAAGAAACAGCAAGATCTCAGCAGAATGGTAATGCTACAGCCATGTGGCAACTTATAGATTAATAGTAATAGGATTAGTTATAATAGATAGCTAGCATAAAGCATGCAACAGACCACACAGTTCATAATCAATATGAGCCTTTGTGTGTTTATTTGGGTCTGAGTGGCTGTGGAGCCAGGCAGAACTGGAGAAAATTCCACAACAGAATGACACCATGGGACCAGGTCTCATACACTTGCCCAGCAGAGCTGCATGGGCTCAACACTGTAGAGAGAACATCAAAGCCTGAGACATCAACTCACAGTCATATATTCCAGCTGTGAAAACCCTTCCTCTATGGGAAAGATGTTACAGATTGAATTGCAGATGCTGCTGGTGGTTGTGATAATGATGACTGGATGTTTGACACCTCATGTTTGAAAACTTGTAGCCTTCTTATATGTATGTGCACTTGATGTTTGTCCTTCGAACAAGGTTCCATGTAGTGAATAAACATACATGCAATATCACTTAACAAAGAATTTTTACTGTATTCACGCTAAGAGTCTAGTCACTAAGAGTTTAGTGGCTACTTCACATGTGCTATATGGTCTCTGAATTTTTGTGAGGTTAGGACAGGAAACCTTACAGTCTCCTAGGACTCATTCCCTCTCCTGAAGTTTCTCTGCACCTACTACATTGTCTGTCCTGGTGAAATTTAGATCTACAGCTCCCCCTGCTGGCCCTTAGAATCCTCAAAGTGTGGTTGTTACTGAGCACTCAGGGAACATGCTCACTGTTTCTGCTGCACAGTAATGCAAGGCTGTGTCTTCAGTGACAGAAGAGCTGAGCTTCAGGGTGAACTGGTTCTTGAATATGTCCACTGACATATTGATGGGTTTTTTATATTTTTATTTTATAATTTATTTAATTTTACATATCAGCCACAGATTCCCCTGTCCTTCCTTCCCTTACCTCCCAGGATTCCCCCCAATACAATCCCATTCCCACCTCCTCCTGGGCAAGGTCTCCCCTGGTGAGTCAGCCCAGCCTGGTAGATTCAGGCCAGGCAGGTCCAGTCCCCTCCTCCCTATACCAAGGCTGAGCAAAGCATCTCAGCAAAGGCCCTAGGTTCCAAAAATCCAACCCATGCACCAAGAACAGGTCCCAGTTCCACTGTCTGGGGGCCTCTTAAACAGTTGAAGCTAATCAACTGTCTCACTTATACAGAGGGCCTTGTCCAGTTCCATCAGGGCTCCTCAGCTATTGGTTCACAGTTCATGTGTTCCCACTAGTTTGGCTACTTGTCCCTGTGCTTTTTCCAATCATGGTCTCAATATTTCTTGCTCATATATTCCCTCCTCTCTCACGCCAATTGGACTCCTGGGGCTCTACCTGGAGCTTGGCCATGGATCTCTGCATCTGCTGCCATCAGTCACTGGATGAGAGTTCTATCATGACAGTTAGGGTGTTCAGTCACCCGATCACCAGAGTAGGACAGCTCAGGCACTCTCTCGACCATTGCCAGTAGTCTATAGTGGATGTATCTTGTGGATTTCTGGGGACATTTCTAAAATTCTGCTTCTTCCTATTCCCATGGGATCTTCATTTATCATGGTATTTCTTTCCTTGTCCTTTCTCTCTATTCCTGATCCAGCTGGGACCTCCTGCTCCCCTAATCTCTCTTTCCCCAACCCTTGCCCTCCATTACCCCACCACCACCCCCAGTTTGCTCATGTAGATCACATCCATTTCTCTGTCATTGGGCAATCCCTGTGTCTTTCTTATGGTCCTTTTTAATAGGGAGCCTCCCTGGCGTTTTGAGTTGCAATCTGGTTATCCTTTGCTTTACATCTAGTATCCACTTATGAGGGAGTACATACTATGTTTGTCTTCTGAGTCTGTGTTAACCTCACTAATGATTATATTTTCTAGTTCCATCTTGATATCATTGTTTTTCTCTGCTGAGTAGTATTCCACTGTGTATATGGACCACATTTAATGTATACATTCTTCAGTTGAAAGACATCTAGGCTGTTTCCAGGTTTTGGGTATTCCAAATAATGCTGCTATGAACATAGTTGAGAATGTGTCCTTGTATTGTCGGATTTTCAGTGATAGTTCTTCACTTTCTACAGACCTTTATCCTCTTTTCTCTCATGACAGGCTCTTCCTGAATGTTCACAGCCAGGAGAAGGCTCTCAGCTCCCAATAGCCAGAAACCACAATTACCCAGCACAGGACACAACCATCCTTTATTTTCTTATAGGAAACAAGAAATTATCTCAATTGTTTTGTCTTTGTTGAGATTTAACTTGTGTCCTATGATGTGATAGATTTTGAGAAATTTTCACATGAGAAAAAAGGTATATCCCCTATATGTTAAGTGGAATAGTCTCTGTGTGTCTGTTAAGTCCAGTTCCTCCTTAGTACATTTCAGCTCTGAATTTTCTTGTTTTTAGTTTGGAAGACATGAGAGTTGGGTGTAGCTGGAAGTTTTCCTGTGTCTACCCCAGGTCCCCTCAGTCCCATGGCCTAATTATAAAATAATCACTCATAAGCTTATATTAATTACTACAGCTTGGCCATTAGCTCAGGCTTATTACTGAGTAGCTCTTACACTTAAATTAACCCATAATTCTTATTTATGTTTAGCCACATATCTTGGTAACTTTTCTCAGTTTTGTGTTGTCATTTTGCTTCCTCTGTGTCTGACTGGCAACTCCTACTCTGTTCTTCCTCTTCCCAGAATTCCCCTTGTCTACTTATCCCACCTATACTTCCTGCCTGGCTACTGGCAAATCAGCATTTTATTTATCAACCGATCAGAGCAACACTTTTTCACAACATACAGAACAACTTCCCACAGCAGTGGGGTATTAAATTAAGTCCCAAATTATTATTGTGTCAGGACCTATATGGACTTTTGTCATTTAATGTTTGTTTTATGAAATTTGGAATCCAAAACTTTATGCATAAAGGTTTATAATCATTACATCTTCTGGATAAATTCTTTCCTTTACTAATATGTATGCCCCCTTTTGATGACTTCTAACTAATTTTAGTTGAATGTTTACTTTGACTGATAGGAGGGTAGCTCTACCATCCTTTTTTATTTTTTCCAATTTCTTGGCTGTTCGTTTTGCATCCTTTTATAATGAGATCTTAGGAATCTTTACTGGTAAAATTTCTTTAAAACAGAATATAGATGGTTCTCTTTTTTTTATCTAGTTCATTTGTTGTATCTTTAGGGTGATGCACCAAGTCATTTCACATTTAAGGTTAGTCTTGAAAGAGTTTTGCTACCACCTATAAACTTGGTGGGTGGTATTCTGTTTTCCTGGAATATTCGGTATTTCTTTTCTTGTTTCCATATTAGGTTGAGAGTTTGATGAACTGCTGTGTGGAGCATGGTTGTTTCCTCCTCATGTCTAGTTCATTTACCTGCAGTCAGCCTGCCTTTTATCTTTGCTCCCATAGAGTATCCCCTAAGGACGTCCTGAAGTGCTGGCTTACCTGTCATGTGTTGCCTTAACTTGTGCTTGGTTTGTAATACCTGTATTTTTCCTTCAGTATTGAAAGTAGGTTTTATAGCAATCTTGGTTCAGGGTTGTTTACTTACAGAGACTGAAATAGTACGTTATATGTCCTTCCAGTATTAATAATTGCTGATGAAATTCTGGAGTATTTGTGATGTTTCTGTTTTTATATATGAGTTGTGAGGATTTTTTCCATGCTTCTTTTAGGCTCAATTATTTACTTATTATTGACATCCTGAATGTAATATGCCATGGTTATATCTATTTGGAGTTCTAAATAACTTTCATATTATACCACATGAGAGCCAACAACTCCAGGACTTTCTCTGGAGCCTGACAAGACCATTCCCTCCATCCAGAATCACTGAAGGTGTTTCCAGAGGCTGCAAAAGAAAGTCTCATAGAACCTCCAGGCTATCCCCTAAGTGCCACCAAGACTGCACCAGATACCTTCACAATGAGCATCTTCAAACAAGAAGATTTTGGGTCAGAAACCTGTCAGACATAACCACCGTCCCTCTCACTCATGTCCACTCAAACCCAGAAACACTTCCCAATAAACTATCCCTTAAAAAACCAACACTGAAGACACACTTCAGCCCATATTCCAGGGAGAGTGTTCTGACTTCAAAGTCAATCAATGAATGAGGTGGGAAATAAGACTGTCACTGTGTAATAAATTAAAGAGACTAGTCAAAGAAAAGCACTATTTAACATTTGGCAGAAAGAGAAACCAGCGTAGAGAAAAAGGTGGAAAAAAGGTTGACTTTCTTTTTTGGTACAAGACATTAGTTTATAAGGACCCTGGACGTGAGGTGTTTCTTCCCTCAGTTTCCCCATGGTCAGGTACTCCAGAGAGGTAGAATCTTCATGTTCTTCTAGAATATTCCATTCCCCACCTTCCCATCCAATTGGATAAAGATACAAATTTTCATCTAAAGAAATTTCTGGGGCTTGAGACTGCCTCCTTTTGGCTTTATTGGTTCAGTCACAGAGCAGACAGCTTTCAACTTTCAACTCTCAGAAATATGACAACTAGGCAAAAGGAACCAGACCACCCCTAACTCTCTGTGACTCTGTGATGAGCTCAAAGTGCTCCTCATACTCAAATTGGCCATGATGTTTTTTTCTTACAATGGGAATCTGAGATCTCAGCTCCTGTGTCAGAGCTGTAGATTCATGCCTAAGCTGGTTTTCACGAACAAAGGGAGGCCATATTTGCATATCTTCTTGCTATAAAGCAAGAATTATGACAGAAGCCTCAAAGACAGTAGAACCATAGTTGGTAGGGTTTCAGGGGTCTTAATGACTTCTTCACATCACAAACCATGTCATTGAATGTGTAAACTGAGGAAGAACTGCTGTCTCACAAGAGTTAACCAGGGCACTAGAGCTCTGAATTTCATGAAGAGAATGGACGGTTCTGTCAACTAAATCCAGGACAGAGTGGACCAGACAGTGAGGACTGTAATGCTATTTTCATGAAATGAGAATATAGGATACATCTGTATTTTGTTTTCACTGACACTGAAAAGCTAGACAGGGCTGTAGGCCACATGGTCTTGCTCCAATAGTAAAGGCTGAATATTTTCCTTTCAGGTGCCTGTGCTCAGATGAATTCACAAAAGGCCACACAGAATGTCTGATTCCACTCTTATGAAGATCAAAACATACGTCTTGGAGATGATTGAATACAGTTAAGAAGTTCCTAGACAGCATCTTCATAGTCTGTCTTTCTATACTAGGATCCCAGAAATAGATGCCTAGTATTCTCTTGCTGTGGGATGGTCTGTATGTCAAATTACTCTGATTGGTCAATAAATAAAACACTGATTGGCCAGTGGCTAGGCAGGAAATATAGGCGGGACTAACAGAGAGGAGAAAAGAAAGAACAGGAAGGCAGAAGGATACACTGCCACCCACCACCATGACAAGAAGCACGTGAAGATACCTGTAAGCCAGGAGCCCTGTGGCAAGGTATAGATTTATGGAAATGGATTAATTTAAGCTATAAGAACAGTTAGTAAGAAGCCTGCCATGGCCATACAGTTTGTAAGCAATATAAGTCTCAGTGTTTACTTGGTCATGTCTGAACAGCTGTGGGACTGGCAGGTGATAGAGATTTGTCCTGACTGTGGGCCCAGCAGGAAAACTCTAGCTACAATCCTGCCCCACACTTCCCTTCTGGACAAGAGGTGACTGCCTGGGCTCAGCCTAGATCCCATCCCTGGGCACCAGTCACTCTGGGGAAGACCTGCCAACTTGGCCCCAGGTTCTGGCCATTGGGCAGGATCCCTTCTACACCTACCCCCACCCCCACCAGAAAGGCTCCCCTTCTCCAAGACCCCCAGAAGACCCTGCACTCTCCACTTCCTGCCCCCACACCCATCATGGACCAAAAAAGGTCAACCCATCAGAATAACACCTGATTTCTCAATGGAGACTTTGAAAGACAGAAGGACCTGGACAGATGTAATGTAGACACTAAGAGACCATGGATGCCAGCCTAGACTAATATACCCAGGAAAACTTTCAATCATCATAGACTGAGTGAACAAGACATTCCAAGACAAAGCCAGATTTAAACAATACTTAACCACAGACCCAGCCATACAGAAAGCACTAGAAGGAAAATACCAACCTAAGGAAGTCAGATACACCCTCGAAAACACAGGCAATAGATAAAGCCAAAGCAGTAAACACCAAAGAAGAGAAATACACAAACACACTACTACCAAAAAATAACAGGAATGAACCAATCACTGGTCATTAATATCCCTTAATATCAATGGACTTAATTCACCTATAAAAAGACACAGGCTTACAGAATGGATATGAAAGCAGGACCCATCTTTCTGCTGCATACAAGAAACACACCTCAAATTCAAAGACAGACACTACCTAAGATTTTCCAATCAAACAGTCATAAGAAACAAGCCTGTGTTACCATCCTGATATCCAGCAAAATAGACTTCAAACTAAAATCAATCAAAAGAGATCAAGAAGGGCATTACATACTTATCACAGGAAAGATCAAAAAAGATGAAGTTTCAATTCTGAACATTTATGCCCCACAAAAAAGGGCACACATATATGTAAAAGAAACATTACTAAAGCTTAAACCACATATAAAAAGCGACACAATAATAGTGGGAGACTTCAATACCCCACTCTCAAAACTGGACAGAACTCCCAAATCAAAACTTAACAGAGAAATAAAGGACTTAACTGATGTTATGACTCAAATAGACTTAATCGATATCTACAGAACATTACATCCTAACAAAAAAGAATATACTTTCTTTTCAGCACCCATTAAATCTTCTCTAAAATCAACCACATGCTTAGTCACAAAGCAAATCTCAACAGATACAAAACAATTGGAATAACCTCCTGTGTTCTATCAGACCACAATGGTTTAAAGTTAGATTTCAACAACAACAAAAACTACAGAAAACCTACAATCACATGGAAACTGAATAATGCTCAACTGAATCACCAATGTGTTAAGGAAGAAATAAAGAAAGAAATTAAAGACTTCCTAGAGATCAATGAAAATGAAGACACCACACACCCAAACTTAAGGGACACTATGAAAGAAGTACTTAGAGGGAAATTCATAGCAATAAATGCCCACATAAAGAAGTTGGAGAAATCTCACACTAGTGAGTTAACAGTACACCTGAAAGTTCTAGAACAAGAAGAAGCAAAGTCGCCCAGAAAGAATAGACGTGAGGAAATTATCAAAGTGAGAGCTGAAATCAATAAAATAGAAACAAAGAGAACAATACAAAAAATTAATAAAACAAAGAGTTGGTTCTTTGAGAAAATCAACAAGATAGAAAAGCCCTTATCCAAACTAACCAAAAGACAGAGAGAGAGCATACAAATCAACAAAATCAGAAATGAAAAGGGGCACATAACAACAGACATTGAGGAAATCCAGAGAATCATCAGGTCATACTTCAAAAACCTCTACTCCACAAAAATGGAAAATCTAAAAGAAATGGGTAATTTTCTGGATAGGTACCACATACCTAAGTTAATTCGAGACCAGATAAACTATTTAAATAGTCCAATAACCCCTAAAGAAATAGAAAGAGTCATTAAAATTCTCCCAACCAAAAAAAGCCCAGGACCAGATGGTTTCAGCACAGAATTCTACAAGATCCCTCAAAGAGGAGTTAATACCAATACTCTTCAAATTATTCCACACAATAGAAACAGAAGGAACGTTACCAAACTCCTTCTATGAGGCTACAATTACCCTGATTCCTAAACCAAACAAGGATACAATAGTGAAAGAGAACTACAGACCGATCTCCCTCATGAACATTGATGCAAAAATACTCAATAAAATACTGGCAAACAGACTCCAAGAACTCATCAAAACAATTATCCACCATGATCAAGTAGGCTTCATCCCAGGGATGCAAGGGTGGTTCAACATTTGAAAGTCGGTCAATGTAAAACACCATATAAATAAACTCAAAGAAAAAAAACCCATGATCATCTCACTAGATGCAGAAAAGCCATTTGACAAAATCCAACACCCCTTCATGATAAATATCTTGAAGCAATCAGAAATACAGGGAACATACCTAAACATAATAAAGGCAATTTACACCGAGCCAACAGCCATCATGAAATTAAATGGGGAGAAACTCAAAGTGATTCCACTAAAATCAGGAAGAAAGCAAGGCTGTCTGCTCTCCTCCTACTTATTCAATATAGTAGTTGAAGTTTTAGCCAGAGAAATAAGACAACATAAGGAGAATAAGGGGATACAAATTGGAAAGGAAGAAGTCAAGCATTCCCTATTTGCAGATGACATGATAGTATACTTGAGTGACCCCAAAGATTCCACCCAGGAGCTAATAAAGCTTATTAATGCCTTCAGCAACATAGCAGGATACAAGATCAATTCCAAAAATGAGTAGCCCTCTTTTATACAATTGACAAACAGGCTGAGAAGGAAATCAGAGATAAATCACCCTTTACAATAGCCACAAATGATATAAAATACCTTGTGGTAACACTAACCAAGCAAGTAAAGGACCTATATGACAAGAAATTTAAGAGCCTGAAAAAAAAAAATTGAAGAAGATGTCAGAAAATGGAAAGATCTCCCATGCTCATGGATAGGAAGGATTAACATAGAAAAATGGCAATCTTACCAAAAGCAATCTACAGATTCAATGTAATCCCCATCAAAATACCAACACAATACTTCACAGACCTGTAAAGAATAATACTCAACTTCATATGGAAAAACAAAAAACCCAGGTTAGCCAAAAGAATCCTGTACAATAAAACAACCTCTGGAGGCATCATGATCCCTGACCTCAATCTCTACTATAGAGCTACAGTAATAAAAACAGCTTGGTATTGGCATAAAAACAGACATGTGGACCAATGGAATCAAACTGAAGACTCTGATATTAATCAACACACCTATGAACATACAATCTTTGACAAAGAAGCCAAAACTGTACAATGGAAAAAAAGAAAGCATCTTCAACAAATGGTGCTGGCATAACTGGATATCAATGTGTAGAAGGCTGCAAATAGATCCATATCTGTCACCATGCACAAAACTTAAGTCCAAGTGGATCAAGGACCTCAACATAAATCCAACTACTCTGAACCTACTAGAAGAGAAAGTAGGAAGTAGTCTTGAATGCATTGGCATAGGAGATCACTTCCTAAATATAACACAAGTAGCACAGACACTGAGAGAAACAATCAATCAATGGGACCTCTTGAAACTGAGGAGCTTTTGTAGAGCAAAGGATACGGTCAACAAAGCAAAGCGACAGCCTACATAATGGGAAAAAGCCTTCACCAACCCCACAGGTGACAGAGGACTGATATCCAGAATATATAAGGAACTCAAGAAATTAGACATCAAAATGCCCAACAGTCCAATTAAGAAATGGACTATAGAACTAAACAGAGAATTCTCAACAGAGGAAATTCAAATGGCTGAAAGACATTTAAGGAATTGCTCAACATCCCTAATTATCAGGGAAATGCAAATCAAAACAGCTCTGAGATACCACCTTATGCCTGTCAGAATGGCTAAGATAAAAAACACTGAAGACACTTTATGCTGGAGAGGAAGTGGAACTAGGGGAACTCTCCTCCACTGCTGGTGGGAATGCAAGCTTGTACAACCACTTTGGAAATCAATATGGCGCTTTCTTAGAAAATTGGGAATCAATCTCCCCCAAGATCCAGTTATACCACTCTTGGGCATATATCCAAGGAATACTCAATCATACCACAAGGGCACTTGCTCAGCTATGTTTATATCAGCATTGTTTGTAATAGCCAGAACCTGGAAACAACATAGATGCTCTTCAAATGAAGAAAGGATAAATAAAATGTGGTACATATACACAATGGAATACTACTCAGCAGAGAAAAAAAAATGACCTCATGAGGTTTGCAGGCAAATGCATGGATCTGAAAAAATCATCCTGAGTGAGGTAACCCAGACTCAGAAAGACAGTCATAGTATGTGCTCATGCATAGGAGGATACTAGATGTGGAACAAGGATGACTGGACTGCTACTCACATCACCAAGGAGGCTACCTGGAAAAAAGGACCCCAAGAAAGAGATGGGGACTGCCCAATGACAGAGAAATGGATGAGATCTAAATGAACAGCCTGGACATGCATGGGGGTAATGAAGGGCAAGGGTCCAGGGAAAGAGAGCTTGTGGGAGCTGGGGTCCAGCTGGATCAAGAACAGAGAGGGAGAACAAGGAATAGGAGACCATGGTAAATGAAGACCACATGAGAACAGGAAGAAGCAAAGTGCTAGAGAGGCCCACAGAAATCCACAAAGATGCCCCCACAATAGACTGCTGGCAATGGTCAAGAGACAACCAGAACTGACCGACTCTGGTGATAGGGTGGCCAAACACCCTAATTGTCATGCTAGAAACACCATACAATGACTGAGGGAACTGGATGCACAGATCCACAGTCAGGCCCTGGGTGGAGCTCTGGGAGTCCAATTGGTGAGAAAGAGGAGGGTTTATATGAGCGAGAATTGTTGAGACTAAGGTTGGATAAAGCCCAGGGACAAATAGCCAAACGAATGGAAACACATGAACTATGAACCAAAGGCTGAGGGGCCCCCAACTGGATCAGGCCCTCTGAAAAGGTAAGACAGTTAATTGGCTTGATCTGTTTGGGAGGCATCCATGCAGTGGGACCAGGTCCTGTGCTCAGTGCATGAGTTGGCTGTTTGAAACCTGGGGCTTATGCAAGGATGCTTGGCTCAGCCTGGGAGGAGGGGACTGGACCTGCCTGGACTGAGTCTACCAGGTTGATCTCAATCCTCCGGGGAGTCTTTGTCCTGGAGGAGGTGGAAATGGGGGGCGGTGTGCTGGGGGGAAGGGGAGGGGTTGAGAGAGGAGAGAACAAGGGAATCCGTGGTTGATATGTAGAATTAAACTATATTGTAAAATAAAATAAAATAAACTGTAAAAAAAATTAAAAATTTTTTAATAATCTTGGTATTTGCATAAAAATCAATATGTAGATCAAAGTAATCATATTGATGATCCTGACATTGATCCCCACACCAATGAACATCTGATTTTTTTTTTTACAAAGAAATCAAAACTGTAAATGAAAAAAGAGAGAGGGCAATCTTCTACATGTTGATGTCCAGTTATGCCAGCACCATTTGTTGAAGATGCTTTCATTTTTTTCCATTGTACAATTTTGGCTTTTTTGTCAAAAATCAGGTATTCACAGGTGTGTGGATTAATGTCAGGGTCTTCAATTCGATTCCATTGATCCACATGTTGGTTTTTATACCAATACCAAACTGTTTTTATTATTATAGCTCTATAGTAGAGCTTGATCTCAGGGGTAGTGATGCCTCCAGAGGTGGAATTGTTGAACAGGATTCTTTGAGCTATCCTAGGTTTTTGTTTTTCCAAATAAACATCTTCAGTAATGTGGCAGGATACAATATTAACTCAAAGAAATCAGTAGCCTTCCTATATACAAATGATAAATGAGCTGAGAAAAAAATCAGAGAAACATCACCCTTTACAACAGCTAATATAAAATACCTTGGGGTAACTCTAAATAAGCAAGTGAAAGACCTGTATGATGAGAACTTTAAGTCTCCAAAGAAAGAAATTGAAGAAGATGTCAGAAAATAGAAAGATCTCCCATAATCATGATATAAGGATTAGCATAGTGAAAATGGCAATCTTACCAAAAGCAATCTACAGAATCAATGCAACCCACATCAAAATTGCAACACAATTCTTCACAGACCAGGAAAGAACAATACTCAACTTCGCTTGTTTTTATGTTTTTAAAGTGAAACAGTTATATTTGGGGACAGCTCAAAATCCCAAAGGAAGCAAAGCCTTAGCCACCCTCTGCACCTGCTCCTGGGCTGACCCTGAATTCCGTGTGCTGTGCACCCCCTGCTGGAGATGAACTCCAGTGCTCTTCCTGAGCACACTGCAGGAAGTATCTTGTGCCTGACACTGATATTCCTCAATGTTTTCATCACAGTAATAAGGGCTGTCTCTCTACTAACACAGATGTCAGCCTTGAGAACAACTCTTCCTTAGATGTGTTTCTGGAGGTGGAGATGAAGCTGAAGAAGAATGAGTTGTTTTCTGTGACTTCATAATAACCTCTTTCTCCCAGTAGTCCAGAATCTTTTCTGGGGCAATCCCAACACCAGTATGTATCAGAGCATGATGGAGTAACCAGGGGTAGGGCAGGTAAGGACCAGATCTCTGAGGGCTTCACCAGACCAAGTGTTGACATCTGAAGTAGTACCTAGAGACAAGGAGAATTGGCCCCTGTCAGTCACCAACAGTGACAAGGTCTCTAGGTTACCTAGCAATTCCTCAGGGTCTAAACATTGTGACAATGGCAGAATCACTTATGATACTTTAAATGACAATCTGCTTTGGTTAAAAAAAAAATCAACATATGTTCTCATGAAGAAAGCACAAACAGAACAGGTTTATATTTGGACATATCAATGTTTAGTTGTTGTTTTTAACAGATATTGAGTGAACTATGAGTGACAGACAGTAATACTGAGAACCTGTCAGCAGACTCGTGAATTGACCCAACAGTCTTATCTTCTAACCACTGCCTTCCCCAGAGACTTTAAGCCTAGATGAGTAGACTGATATGATCATCCATGTGCTGAGACTACAATTTCCCCTGGAGATTAACAGTATACTTACATGTTGGGAGCCCTGTAATTACAAGTGGGAATGAACAGAACCCAGTTTCTCCTGATGATTTATGAAGTCTTCTGACATCATTTCTCTTGGGCTTATATGGGATATTTCAAATAGCATTTTTAATTCAGCTAATGTTGTAACATATTAACACACATTGTAAGGCATTCCTATTAAGATGCTAGTCATATTAGTCCCACAACATCATATTTGTTGTTGGAGGGACTATCTTCTAGAGGAACTTGAGTAATCATTGTTCAGTACAGAGATACCTCACTGATGTTAATCTATGGAGATTCCTTGGGCCAAACTCCATCCTGGTTAGGGTTCAGCAGTTTATCAAAGTCAAGTGCTCTACAGCAACATGCTGAAGCCCATGGAGCCCATGGGCTCTGGGAAGTGATGCTGTGTTGGTGCAGATCTGTGATCTGTGACAGGATTGTACTGCAGACAGGGTATCAGGAGTGGGAAGGCTGCGAATATGTAATCAAGGATTAATGGTAAAATTCAAAACTCTCTTCTCACTTCTGCCATGAACATGAAATAGAACTTTAAATAAATTCTGTGAAATGAAATAACAGAGAAAATCATCTTTGCTACAATAATTCTATTTAATTTTTTAAAAGTTTTATCTGTTCACATTTTGTTGTCTTATTGAATTACATTGTTTTGTACAATATATTCTGATTATAGGTTCCCTTCCCCAACTTCTCCTAGCTCCTCCCACCTCCGCTCAAATCCAGAGCCACACCCTTTCTGTCTCTCATTAGCAAAAAAAAATGTTGTGTGAGGATTAATGATTAAAGAACACAAAATAAATAAAAAGAAACAAATTGCTCCAGATGTGGGCCTGGGATCTGAATTTAGTGCACAGTGGACATAAATGGAATTATCTAAATGAACAGAGAAACAGAAGATACAATGATGAAATGCACTAAAGGAAAGAATTTGGCTAAAATTTCAATTCTCTGTCTTCTAAGCCTTATATGTGCAGTCCTCAAGAAGAGCAGAGTAGATTGGACAACTCAGAGTGCTTAACTGTGACTGAGTCTGGTCCCTTCCACTTGGTTCCCTCTGAATTTCTAACACTGCTCCAGTGGAGGGTCTGACCAAACCTCACTATGAGGGGAAAAGTCTATCTGAGTTTCCTGAGCTTCCCCAGCAGCTGATCCTGGTGACCCCAGAAAATCACTCCTTCCCTAATAGGTGTTTTCTTTCTGTGTGTTGTTCAGGAGACATATTTGTTTTAAGAAAGTAAAATAAAACAGAACTTTTTTATTTTTAGAGACATGATCAATTTCTATAGACTATAATTGTAAAGAGTATCATCAGAAGAACATCAGATGGAGATGGTGTCCAGATAACACAGAAAAATATCAAGTATGTCTACATCTGGGCTTTATGTGTTCTGAGCGCTCCCTCCTGGTCATGGGTACTTGGAAAGAAAGTTTTTGTCTGGGCTCATAGTGAAGACACAACATTGTGTCAATTGAACAGTAATACGTGGCTGTGTCCTCAGTTTTAAGACTGTTCATTTGCAGGTAGGCCATGCTTTGGGAATCATCTCTGGAGATGGTGAATCTGTCTTTCACTCAATCAGCATAATAGGTTGCATAATTGTAACTTTCAATGTCTATGCTTACAACCCATTCAAGACCCTTCCCTGGAGCCTGGCGGAACCAAAACAAGGCATAGTCACTGAAGGTGAATCCAGAGGCTGCACAGGAGAGTTTCAATGACCCCTCAGGCTGCACCAATCCTCCACCAGACTCAACCAGCTGCACCTCACAATATACACCTGCAAACAGAGAGGATCCTGATCAAGAAACAGTCACACATGTCTACTGTCTGTCTCACTCATGTCTAACATACACTCAGTATCCCTTGTTATCTACCTTTTAAAAGGACAACAAAGAAAACCCAGTGAAGCCCCAACCCCATGTTGAAAGTTCTGTTTTCAGTGCTGATCACTGAATGGGAAGACAGGGCTAGAGTCCTCTACCTGAACTGCAGGGTCAGGGCAGGGCTGGTTTTCATGGCAGAGAAAGGCCATATTTGCATCTTGCCCTGCATATCTTATGCACTGGTGTGGGAGCCTTTGGGACAGCAGTTAATGGTGCAAATGTCTGAGAGAAAATGAAGTAGCAAAGTGAGCATGGTTTCATTAAAATGTCATTCATTTAGTATTTGTAATAAAACTTGAACAGCTTTAACATATTTTTATTGTGCTCTTGTTCCATACTCACACTTTTTTCTATCTTACCAGATATTATACAATAAATTCATCAGAAGTTTTGAATAAAAAATACCATTTTATAATTTTAGCAGAATTAATATAAATTTCAATGAATAGTGAATGTATACTATAAATTACCATAACAAACCTCAACTGAGGACATAGCACAGTGGGAGAGTGTAACACTCACAAGGTCTCAAATTTATCCTCATTATTGAAAAGATAAAATATATATTAAATAAGCATTGATACTCACAGAGATTATTCTTTGAGACATAATAAAAACACACAGCAAACTTTTGTTCACATATATGTTGTATGCTTGTGTTTGGGTGTGTTTGTTAACATCCTTGGCAATCATGCCATTATTATTTTAATTTCCACAAACTAAGTGTATGTTCCTTGTCTGTGGTTACCTCAGGAAGGAGAGGAATCTGTTGCCTGGTCTATAGGGCCATGGTTTTATGTCATCTCATCTCTCTAATTCAACTGAGAATATGGGATTTACATCATGGTTGTTGTAGAATAAGTCTCAAGAGGAAGAACCTTGGAATATCCACCTCTGTATTAGAAAGGAGAATTGGGTCCTTATTGTCCAATGGAGTAATTAATTCTACTATTAGAGAACCTGGGTTTGTTATGGTTTTGTTGACTGTGACATAATTGTTTCTGTTGCATTCCCAGATAAAGAGACCTCATGCAAGCCACTAAATACAGTGACACAATGATCTGAAGTCATTTCTGCTTTGGTCCTTAGATGATCAAATCATTTCACTTATGGGCTTCCTATATTTAACAAGACTATATGTGGGTAAGTAAAGGAGGAAACTCTGGATCATTGCAGTAATCTCTGTTGCTGTCCCTTGCTGTCACCTGTCCCTTGTGACCGTGAATGTCTGAGGTGCAAGCATCACCCACCGACCTGCATTCCTCTTGCATCAGGTTGATCTTGTCTGGATTTGCCCTGAACCAGCGTCCAGCTGATGTGTAGGACTCACCCAGGTCTACAGTGTGGATATGGACTTCTGCTGGCTTCTCTTCAGCTCTGTGCTCCTTTGCACAAGTAGATGTTGCCATCTCAGTGGCTCTCTTCTCACAGGACCAGCTGGACAACACTCAGGTGTAATTCTGACAGCTATGTGACAGAGGGGAAGGACAACACTCAGGAGTAATTCTGACAGCTGTGTGACAGACAGAAGGAGGAGTGTGCACACAAAGATGAGCACGGTGTTGAGAGTGGCCTCATCGTATGTCTTAGGAATTGAACGCATTTAAATATATCAGTTCAGAAACCCCAGGAATGACTGCATGAAACAAAATGACCAGTTTCGTTTCAGCCAGCATAGAAGTGATAAGAGCAAAGCATCAGGGGAATTTTCAGTGGATGTTTCCCCAGCATAAGTGCAGGGTCCTGGTGCCTAGTGTTCTATAGAGAGACTTGTTCTCAGCCAAGACAGCTGATGATCCAGGGGTGTGTTTTGTATCCAGTGATAACATGAATGAACTGAAGCTCTGGGTGTACAAAGGGCTGGTAAATCCTTGCAAGAAATTTGTTTTCTGAGTATTTGTCTTTCATCCCCAACAAAACATAGAATTTATTTTGTTTTATTGTTCTCCTTTTTATTAGTTTTGTCATACAGGTATTTTGATCATGTCCTCCAAATATTCTCTGCATATGTCACCCAACCTTACCTTCTCTCTCTCTCTCTCTCTCTCTCTCTCTCTCTCTCTCTCTCTCTCTCTCTCTCTCTCTCCCTCCCTCCCTCCATCCCTCCTTCCCTCCCTCTACCCCTTTCTCAGCTCCTCTCTTGCTCCTGGTACTTCTTATCTATTCTTCTTCATTGTCACTGTTCCAAGTGTAGACTCTATGTTTCTGAGGATGGTAGTTCAGACCTTAAGAAGAAACCCTTCCCAGACTTAGTACCTGGTAATTGATCCTGTCTTCTGGGTGGGTCTGTAAGGAGGCTTCTGCATAAAGGCATGATGGCAGGAGCAGGAAGCTGAGAGCTCACCTCTTCAAATGCAAACACAAAGCAGAGAGCAAATCAGTGGAGATGTTTATGTCTGGGCTCACAAGGAAATCCCCTCACTGTGCTCCTTCCCTAGCCTGGCAGACACAGATCATCCAGTAGCTACTAAAGTTGAATGCAAAGGCTGAACAAGAGAGTGCAGGAAACCCCATTCTGCACCAATTCTGACTAAGACTCCACCTGCTGCACCTTGCATTGGACACCTGAAAACACAGAGAAACATAGTCAGGAAGTTCTCACACTTGTCCACACTCTCTATCAATCATGTCTACTCACACACTCAGCATTTCTTATTCTCCACAAATTAACCCTTAAAACACAAAAAACGAAAACCCAGCTGATCGCCAACTTCATGATGATAGGTCTGTGTTCAGTGCTGATCTCTGGATGGGAAAACCTGGTAATTCAAAAGCTGCAGAGCCAGGGTTGTTCTGGTTTTCAGGAGCTCAGGAAGAGCTAGCTGCATGTCCTTCTTTCTCTACAGGGAATTCTGGAGTGGAACCTTAAAGGAACAATTACTACTGCAGATAACAGACATGAAATAAAGGAACTGGGGGCAACAATTGTGTTAAATTTTCATGTATATGCACTTTACCCTTGTCTTTCCTGTGAATGCTGAATTCACATTTCCAAAATAATACACTGATTTTGAGATATAGCTTGGTAGTATAACATACCTAGCATCCTGGTTTAGATCCAGAAGACTGAAGAAAATTAATTAAGTAAATATTGTTTGATTAATAATATCAACAACTGGAAAACCTCTGCCTGGGTATATTTTTAGATGATTCTTTTTGGCGCGTATTTATGTAAATATCCTTAGGAATCAAGTCACTATTTATTGTCTTCAACATAGGCACAGGTCCTATATCTGTAATCATAACTGAATGGAGAAGAGTCTGCAGCCTGGACTCTAGGGAGATCATGCTCTAATGTTCCCACATTCTCATGTCCACCTGATGGCATCACATTTCCAGAGAGACCATGGGTTAAGATTCAAGAATAAGAGAGTTGTAATAGTTCCCTCCAAGAGAAAAGGCCTTGCTTTCTAATTTTTCAATTGAATAACTCATTCTATTGTAAGAAAACCTGTCTTTGTAGTGACTAATTGTTCCTGTGAATTGTGACATCTCTATTTCTGTGACATACCTGGTAGAGTGACACATGTTCAAGGAAATACTGCATTTACCTGTAGTTACTTCTGCTTTGGGTCCTCCAGGAAAACAGTACAGCTCAGTAAGCAGTGGTCTTCTGATTTTGATTGACTGTGTAACATGTGGTTAAGTGAGGTGAAGAAACCTTGATGGACCCTGGAACCTCCCTTGCTGTCAGCTCCATGCAGTTTATCCTCCTGATCCTGCCCTCACTGATGAGTGAGCACCACCTATGACCTGCACTGCTCCTGATACAGGATTACCCTGTCTGGGGCTCTGCTTCTGACATGTCACTTAAGAGACAAGGTCCTAACCAGTGCCCATCCAGGTCTAGAAGATGGACACTGGGCATCTGCTCCATGGCCTTCCTTGAGGTCTAGCATCCTCCACACATGTAAACAGGTCCAGCAAAGTGAGTTCCCACCACAGTTATGGTTGGAGACAATAAATGTAAATCTGTACATAGTGTGAACATATGATTACTCTCTTAGATATACATAGATTGGCATGAGAATACACCAGACAAACTGCACATGGATGTTAATAGTAGCTTCTTCACACATTTAGAAGTAGTCTACTTTGAAATTATTACCTAAATATAGTACATGGGATAAAAACTGTCTCATTTTCGTATAACTTATTGCAAATGTGGAAAGATGCAAATGCAAAGAAAATGATGAATGAACTTTCATCTATGGTTAGTAAATTGTGAGTTGCTATATGTTCAGTAAGATATAGGAACATTTAACACCATGCCCTTTCAACACCCATTACACTTTCCATTCCAGAGCCTGTTACCAATGAACAAGACAGTGAAAGTAGATCAAAAGTAGTGTTCAGTTTAAATAAAAGATATATTCAGACCTGGGGTGAACTCTTCTTATCTAGAAGATTACCTATCTCTTAAAAAATACTGCCATGTCTCCCTGAGAATTCTATCATTAAAGATGTAAAAAGTAAGGATGCCATTGCTATTGTGATGTCTGATGAACAAAACCTCCCGATGTAGTAGCAGTGTTCTCAGCACTCTAGACAGCATGACCTGCCCTGGTCTACCCACTCACCACTGCACCTCAGCACTTCTTTAAAGAGGATAAGCATTCACTCACCTGATAGAAGTACTACTGATGACATCTAGAATTTTCCGATGGTCACATGAAAGACAGGTTCTCTACTCAAACTTCTGCCACTGAACTTCTGCCCTGAGAAGTCCTTTTGGGAAAATTCCATTAGTCTGGATACCTATGTGGGCACATTTTAACAAGCTTGTTTCTTTTGATTAATTCCAGTGAATCTCCTCACCATGTGGATCCTCCAGACTAGACAGGTCTTTAGTATTTCTTTTCAAAAGCAGGCAATGAGTCACTAACTAATAAGTGTCTCTCTTGAATCCCAGTGTTAGAATTGAAATCAGCACCTGGCAGTGAGGCAGCTGCATATAAACCATTTGAGCCAACTTATATTTTTTTATAAGATGACTATGTGTTAAGAGAAAATGAGTGTAGGTGATTCATACTTGGCATTGGGCATTCTCCATGTGATTTCATCCATATCAGTCACATAGTATTCCTATTGTCATGGAGAGGTACCATAAGCTATCTGATCATTTAAAATTAGTCACTGAGATGAATAAAGACACTTTACTCCAACTTTAAGGCCTGGAAATCCACAAGTCATGTGGGTCTCCATGTTGGCTTTGTTCAACAATTTTTCCACAGCCAAATGTTCACAAAAGTGACACCATGTATCCCATGGACCATGGGAAATGGTTTTCCTCAGTGTAGATGCATGCTCTGTAACAGTCTTTTGTGTTCAAGGTTGTGTCGTCTGTTTTGTTTAGGTTTTTTCTTCTGAAATGTTAGAGACAAATCGTAGTGCCCTGTGCACACTTGGCACTCTGCTCCTAACTTACTTCTAGGCTTATCTGCTTAACTTCAAATTGTACTTCTTCATGTGACCGAGGAGCAGCAGCACATGTGGAGCAGGTTTCTGTGAAGGACACTGCCTGTCAAATAAAGAAGCCTCTTCAATGATAGGGAAGAGCTACACTTTTAGGTGGACATAAGGATGGGTATTTAAAATGTGGGGAGGTTTATCACCCCGTGTAGAATCACTTCATTTAAATTGTTTACATTTTATACAATGCACATGTGCATGTAAGTGTATGTATGTATCTCTTAAGGAAAAAAAATTGAGGTTTAATTGGTGTCCTCAATCACCCTCAGCTCCTTCATGTCTGTCTCTTCAAAATTCCCTCCTCCTCCCATTAACACATAAACTACCCCTGTTTTCCCAGTCTCCCCTGTCATAATGCTTGGGTTCTAGTAAACATTTCTCTAGAATTCCTTCTCCCACAGGTCAATACAAATATAGTCCTCTTTATTTATTTCCACAGTGACAGATATGTTCAGAATAGTCTACACAAACACCAAAGTATATACATTCTACTCAACAGACACAAGCTTCACTAAAATGGGCCATATATGGGAAGCCAAAAGAAATATTAACAAATTAAGAAAACTTGAAGCCAATCTGTGCATCCTATGTAACCACAACGCAATCAAGATTAAAATCTACAGTGAACAAATAGTAATTCCAGTTTCATTGAGATTCAAAAAACTGATTACTGATCAATGGAGAAAGAAGAACTCAAGAAAGAAATTGAAAGATTTAATTTTCTAGAGTTAAATGAAAATGAAAACAAAACACAACAAAACTTCTGGGACAAATTGAAAGCATTCAAGGAGGGAAATATCTACTTTTGTGTATTTTATTTGTTCTGTGTCTATTTGGATGAGGTTCTGATGTGAGTCCTTCAAAAAGGACCCTGGTCATTGCAAAAGGCAAAGGCTGTGTGACTTTCTGTCTCCACAAGTCCAACATACACACACACACACACACACACACACACACACACACACACACACACTTCATCACAAGTGCCTGGACAGAGCTTTACCATCACCAGGGCTGTCCTGCTGCTGTCAGCATGAATTTCTGGGACTATTAAACAATGAAGAATTTCAGATGCATGGGTTGCTGTTGGCTCAAGCCCACTTATGACATCCATCTCATGGCACTCATGCCCCCTCCTCAGAGACACATTAGCACTGGATCTATGACTGTGAGAAATATAAAATTGAATTATGCCCACTCCTTCACCAGCAGTCAGGCTGCTCTTCACTGCCTCATTCTCACAGCAACTGATGGCTGCCTATCAATAGATGCAGGGCTTGAAGAACCCTGCTCTTGGACATCCAGGAGGTTCTTATCAAATGTGATAACTTACCCAGCCCCCAGCTCCCATCCTGCCCCGGACTTCCCATCTGGACCAGAAAGAGCTCCCATTCTGTCCCAGACTTCCCTGATGGACAAGAGCACCCATCCTGCCGCAGACTTCCCTTCTAAAAAGAACACCCATCCTGCCACGGAATTCCTGTCTAGAGAAGAGCTCCCATCCTGCCCCGAGTTCCCATTGGACAAGAGAGCTCCCATCTGGACAAGAGAGAGAGACTTCCTGAATCTGTCAGCTCTGTCTGAACCAAGTGTGCTGATAAGACCAAGAACGAATCCACAAGGAGATGGACAGACATCAACACCCCACTTTCACCACTGGACAGATCTCCCAAATCAAAACTTAACAGAGAAATAAAGGACTTAACTGATGTCATGAACCAAATAGACCTAATAGATATCTACAGAACATTCCATCCTAACAAAAAAGAATATACCTTTTCAGCACCCCATGGAACTTTCTCTAAAAATGACTACATACTTGGACACAAAGCAAATCTCAACAGATACAAAACAAATAGAATAACCTCCTGTGTTCTATCAAACCACCATGGTTTAAAGTTAGAATTCAACAAAAAAAAACCTACAGAAAACCTACAATCTCATGGCAACTGAATAATGCTCAACTGAATCAACAATGGGTTAAGGAAGAAATAAAGAAAGAAATTAAAGACTTCCTAGAAATCAATGAAAATGAAGACACCACATATACAAACTTATGGGACACTATGAAAGCAGTGCTAAGAGGGAAATGCATAGCGATAAATGCCCACATAAAGAAGTTGGAAAAATCTCACACTAGTGACTTAACACCACACCTGAAAGTCTAGAACAAGGATAAGCAAAGTCTCCCAGGAAGAATAGACGCCAGGAAATTATAAAAGTGAGAGGTGAAATCAATAAAATAGCAATTAAGAGAAAAATTCAAAAAATTAATGAAACAGAGAGTTGGTTCTTTAAGAAAATCAACAAGATAGACAAGCCCTTATCCAACCTAACCAAAATACACACACAGAGAGAATCCAAATCAACAAAATCAGAAATGAAAAGGGGGACATAACAACAGACATTGAGGAAATCCAGAGAATTATCAGGTTATATTTCAAAAACCTCTACTCCACAAAATTGGAAAACCTAAAAGAAATGGACCATGTTCTGGATAGGTACCACATACCTACGTTAATTCAGGACCAGATAAACTATTTAAATAGTCCAATAACCCCTAAGGAAATAGAATCATTCATTAAAAGTCTCCCAACCAAAAAAAACCCAGGGCCAGATGGTTTCAGCACAGAATTCTACCAGATCTTCAAAGAAGAGTTAATACCAATACTCTCTAATTTGTTCCACACAATAGAAACAGAAGGAACATTATCAAACTCCTTCTATGAGGCTACAGTTACCCTGATTCTTAAACCAAACAAGGATACAACAAAGAAAGAGAACTACAGACCGATCTCCCTCATGAATATTGATGCAAGAATACTCAATAAAATACTGGCAAACAAACTCCAAGAACACATCAAAACAATTATCCACGATGATCAAGTAGGGTTCATCCCAGGGATGCAAGGGTGGTTCAACATACGAAAGTCCATCAATGTAATACATCATATAATCAAACTCAAAGAAAAAAAACCACATGATCCTCTCACTAGTTGCAGAAAATGCATTTGACAAAATCCAACACCCCTTCATGAAAAAAGTCTTGTAGCAATCAGGAATACAGGGAAAATACCTAAACATAATAAAGGCAATTTACAGCAAGCCAACAGTCAACATCAAATTAAATGGAGTGAAACTCAAAGTGATTCCACTAAAATCAGGAATGAGGCAAGGCTGTCCACTCTCCCCATACTTATTCAATACAGTACTTGAAGTTCTAGCCAGAGCAATAAGACAACATAAGGAGATTAAGGGGATACAAATTGGAAAGGAAGAAGTCAAGCTTTCCCTATTTGCAGATGACATGATAGTATACTTGAGTGACCCCACAGATTCAACCAAGGAACTGATACAGCTTATAAACACCTTCAGCAACATAGCAGGATACAAGATCAACTCAAAAAAATCAGTAGCCCTCCTATATACAATGGAAAAACAGGCTGAGAAGGAAATCAGAGATACATCACCCTTTACAATAGCGACAAATGATATAAAATACATTGGGGTAACACTAACCAAGCAAGTGAAGGATCTATATGACAAGAACTTTAAGTCCCTGAAAAAAAGAAATTGAAGAAGATGTCAGAAAATGGAAAGATCTCCCATGCTCATGAATAGGCAGGATTAACATAGTAAAAATGGCAATCTTACCAAAAGCAATCTACAGATTCAATGCAATCCCAATCAAAATACCAACACAATTCTTCACGGATCTGGAAAGAATAATATTCAACTTCATATGCAAAAACAAAAAACTCAGGATAGCCAAAAGAATCCTGTAAAATAAAACAACCTCTGGAGGCATCATGATCCTTGACCTCAAGCTCTACTATAGAGCTACAGTAATAAAAACAGTTTGGTATTGACATAAAAACCAACATGTGGACCAAAAATCAAATTGAAGACCATGACAATAATCCGCACACCTATGAACATATAATTTTTGACAAAGAAGCCAAAAGTGTACAATGGAAAAAAGAAAGCATCTTCAACAAATGGTGCTGGCATAACTGGATATCAATAAGTAGAAAGCTGCAAATAGATCCATATCTGCACAAAACTTAAATCCAAGTGGATCAAAGACCTCAACATAAATCCAGCTACTCTGAACTTTCTAGAAGAGAAAGTAGGAAGTAGTTTTGAACGTATTGGCATAGGAGATCACTTCTTAAATATAACACCAGTAGCACAGACACTGAGAGAAATAATCAATCAGTGGGACCTCTTGAAGCTGAGAAGCTTTTGTAGAGCAAAGGATACGGTCAACAGGGCAAAGCGACAGCCTACAGAATGGAAAAAGGTCTTCACCATCCCCATATCTGACAGAGGACTAATATCCAGAATATATAAAGAACTCAAGAAATTAGACATCAAAATTAAGAGATGGGCTATAGAACTAAACAGAGAATTCTCAACAGAGGAAACTCAAATGGCTGAAAGACATAAGGAATTGCTCAACATCCCTAATCATCAGGGAAATACAAATCAAAATGTTTCTTAGATACCACCTTACACCTATCAGAATGGCTAAGATCAAAAACACTGAAAATAGCTTATACTGGAGAGGATAGGGAGCTAGGGGAACTCTCCTCCACTGCTGGTGGGAATGCAAGCTTGTACAAACACTTTGGAAATCAATATGGCACTTTCTTAGAAAATTGGGAATCAATCTCCCCCAAGATCCAGCTATACCACTCTTGGGCATATACCCAAGAAATGCTCAATCATACCACAAGAGCACTTGCTCAGCTATGTTCATAGCAGCATTGTTTGTAATAGCCAGAACCTGGAAACAACCTAGATGCCCTTCAGCTGAAGAAAGGATAATAAAATGTGGTACATGTACACAATGGAATACTACTCAGCAGAGAAAAACAATGACATCATGCGGTTTGCAGGCAAATGGATGGATCTAGAAAAAATCATCCTGAGTGAGGTAACCCAGACTCAGAAAGACAAGCATGGTATGTACTCACTCATAGGAGGATACTAGATGTTAAACAGAGATAACTAGACTGCTACTCACAACTCCAGGCAGGCTACCTAGAAAACAGCACCCCAAGAAAGACACAGGGATCATCCAATGACAGAGAAATGGATGAGATCTACATGAACAACATGGAGGTGAGTGGGAGTAATGGAGGGCAAGGGTCAAGGGAAATAGAGCTTGGGGGAGTGGGAAATCCTAGCTGGATCAAGAACAGAGAGGGAGCACAAGTAATAAAAAACCATTATAAATGAAGACCACATGAGAATAGGAAGAAACAAAATGCTAGAGAGGTCCACAGAAATCCACAAAGATACCCCCACAATAGACTGCTGGCAATGGTCAAGAGACAGCCCGAACTGACCTATTCTTGTGATGGGATGGCCAAACACCCTAATTGTCATGCCAGAAACCCCATCCAATGACTGAGGGAATCAGATGCAGAGATCCATGGCCAGGCCCCAGGTGGAGCTCCAGGAGTCCAAATGGCGAGAAAGAGGAGGGTTTGTATGAGCAAGAAATGTTGAGACCAAGGTTGGAAAAAGCACAGGGAGAAATATATCCAAATTAAAGGAAACACATGAACTATGAACCAATAGCTGAGGAGCCCCCAACTGTATCAGGCCCTCTGGATAAGTGAGACAGTTGATTAGCTTGATCTGCTTGGGAGGCATCCAGCCAGTGGGACCAGGTCCTGTTCTCAGTGCATGAGCTGGCTGTTTGGAACCTGGGGCTTATGCAGGGACACTTGGCACAGCCTGAGAGTAAGGTACTGGACCTGCCTGGACTGAAACTACCAAGTTGAACTCATTCCTCAGGGGAGTCTTTGCCCTGGAGGAGATGGGAATGGGGGGGTGGGCTGGGGGAAAGGTGGGAAACAGGAGTGGGGAGAACAAGGGAATCCATAGCTGATATGTAAAATTAAATGTAATAAATAAATTTTTAAAAAGATGTACAAAAAAGAAAGGGACAAAAGGGAGGAATAAGGAAAGAAATATAACACCACCTACTATTCACTATGTATTTGGTTTTCTTTATAACATGATATTTTATGTTTATTTTTATTTTTCCCCTTTTATTAAAAATAGATTTTTTATCATACAGTATCATGAGAACAGTTCCCCTCCTTCTACACCTCACTATTCCTCCTCCTATCCCCTCTTATCTGGATCCACTCCCTTTCTGTATCTCATCAGAAAATAACAGGCTTCTATGAGACAATGAAATATAACAAAATAAAACATAATAAGTCAAAATAAAAACTATCACCCTGAAGTTGGACAAGGTAAATCAACAAAAGGAAAAGAGCCCTGAGAGAAGGCACAAGAATCAGAGATCCACTTCTTCCACATACTCAGGAGTCCCATGAAAACACTAAACTGAGGGTGAGCCAGCCCTGATACTGTGAGCATGGGGGAGCTTTCCACATTATTCATCTGTCATGTTGCAGCCTGGGCAGGGGGAGATTCCCACCCTCTGCCTGCCCATCAAAACCTGAGGGAGGTGGGAGAGCTGGTCCTGAGGCCAAAAAGTGGGAGAGCTGCACCAGTCCGCAACCAGCTGCAACACTTGGGAGAACAGGTCCTGCACCTCGACTGGGCAGCACAACAGAGTCAATCCTGTTAGCCGAGGTGTGGGTGACCAGCTCCAATTTGTGAGCATGGAAGAGTTGTCCCCATTACTCATCCGTCATGTGGCAGCACAGATTGGGCCCTGAGAGGGCAAGATTCCCTACTTTTACACCCCTGTTTGCCCATCAACCCCTGAAGCAGATGGAAGAGCTGAGACCATAAAGGTGGGAGAGATCTACCTGCCCTCATCAGATGTAGCACTCAGAACAGTGGCTCCTGCAGGTCTGGACAACACCGTAGAGCTGGCACTGGAGGGGTAGCTCAGGAGATCTGACCCTGAGCACGTGAAACCTTTTGCATAGCCTTGTAGACCCTGTGCTTGCTGCTTCACTCTGTGAGTTCATGTGACCTGTGCTCAGTTGATTTAGAGGGCCTTGATCTCCTTATGTCCTCCATCCCCTCTGGCTCTTATACACTTTCTGCCTCCTCTTCCTCAGTGTTCCCTGAACTCAGAGGGGTGGAGTTTTATGGAGGCATCCCATTTAGAGCTGTGTGTTCCAAGGTCTCTATGCTTAATTGTCTAGCTATGGGCCTCTGTTTTTGTTCCCATCTGCTGCATGAAGAAGGTTCTCTGCTGATGGCTAAATAAGACACTAATCTACGACTGTAGTAAAATATCATTAGTGTCATTAAGAGTCATTTTATTATTTTTTTGTCTTCTTTTAGACCATTAGTATTTGTTTTCACCATATGTCTCTGGGGAGGCCCCATTGCTTAAGACCACACACACACACACACACACACACACACACACACCTCATTGAATGTGGATAGGATGAGCAGGTACCTACATAGAACCTTCACCTCTACATACTTGTGTATTGTGTACTGGAAAGTTCTTTCAAGGCTTCCAAAAGAGAAATTATAAACACCAAACCAGCCACAAATCATTAGATCTATAATGTGTCCTACCTGCAAAATATGCTAGGGCAATGGTGGCACAAAGCTTGTGGGACCTACCAAGAAATATCTGACTTGACTTTTAAGGACTGCTCCATGAGATGGAATACATACCCAACACTCACTATTTTGTATCTGTAAAATAATTAAATGTCTTATTTCACTTTGTTTTAACCCAGATAAAACCTCATTTGCATTAAAAATTCCTCATTTGCATTATATACCACATTAAAATAAAATTTTGATAATTTCAGAAGGATTAACAATGTTTTATGAAGATTGAATTCAGATATTAAACTAAATAAATTGGTTTAGAGAATGCAACATTGTGTTGATTATTGCATAATTACTGGTATATGATACCCAATACTGAGAAAAAAAATGTGCTAAAGAAATGTAAATTCTATGCAGTATCATTCTTCTGTAAATAACTTTTTAAATCTAGAATTTTGTTTCTGTTTATTTATAGTTTGATGAGGGCCTTGTTTCTTGTAGCCCTCCCATCCATCAGGACACTATTTCAAAGGAATGAAGGAACCAAGTCTGTCACTACAAAAAGATTGAGAAAAATCAAGAGCCTGTACTCTGGGACCCTTTTCTCATGTCTTCCATCTCTCCAGTCCTGCCCCAAACCCAGGACATGATTCTCCATACTAACTGGGGTTGAGACTCAGAATGAAGAGCCTTGAAATCACCTCTCCATGAGAAAAGATAGTCAGGTCCTAGTTTTTCTGTGAGATAAACTGTCTTTAGGGTGACTGAGAGTCTTCGAACTGTGTCACTTCTGTTTCTGTAGCCTTCACAGAACAATGACATAGATTCCAGGAACTAACTTCAATGATCTCTGTTAGAGCTTGTATCCTTCAAGTCAAGTGTTCTGACATAGGACACAGTCTCTTTGGCTTGTACATGGTTAATTGAGAGGAACAAACTCTGGGTAAAGTCAGGAAACATTCTCGCTGGCCCCTCTCTGCACCTGCTCCTCAAGCTCTGCACAACAAATTCATTTGAATATTTCTCTTATCCTGACTCAATGCAACACATATTAGCAATGTGACTGATCACATAGACATAGAAATAGTAAGTTTTCTCAATATAAATCGCTCTGAAGACTTAGAGATAAATAATGAAAGTCTGTACTGAAAGAAAAAGGCATACATCTAAAGCCCAAAGAAGATTTGCCTAACTTATTACACTGCACCTTAGCATTATACAATTTATACATGCATCATCCTTAAATCTGTTTATGTCCCAGCCTCAGGTACACTTTGAGCAATATAAACAGAGACAGGACACATAAAGACTGGCCAGGCTGAAGAATGATATTTACATAAAATATATTTTCTTCTTTATTTCTTTCATACTTTCTGAATTTTTTCTGTTTTTATTGACAATATTTTAATGCAATATATTCTTATTACTAATTCCCCTTCCCTACATTCTGAACTCCTCTCCCACCCAATTACATATCATTTCTTTATCTCTCTCTCTCCCTCATTAGAAAACACAGGCAACAAAAATAATAGTAAAATAAAAGAAGATAAAGTATAAAATGGAATACTAACAAACAAAAAAATAAATAGTAAAAAAAAAGAAGATAAAGTAAAAAATGGAGTACTAACAAACAAAAGAAAAGTACCAACAAAAAAACCACAGAAACAGAGACACACATTCACACTCAGATAAATCTCATAAAAACACAAAAGTGAAGACCATAATATATACACAAAAGACATGTAAGGAAGGGGAAAGGCCATAGAAAGTGTTATGAGTCAAAGAGCATCCATAAATGCCAGTGAGTTCATTTTGTGTTGTCCATCTACTACAGGACATGTGACTGCTCTTAAGGGCTCTTTGTATATTTAGTGACACTGCATGGAAGAAAACTAGTTTTTCCTTATGAGAGATTATTAGATTGGGCTAGCTTCTGGAACAGTGATGTGGGCTTGTGTCCACAATGTCTTCTCAGCATTGGGACCCCATCTGTCTTAGACCTTTGAAGGCTAGTGCAAGCCAGTCTCTGACAGTTCATATCTGCATCAGTCCTATTGTGTCTGAAAGGCCTTGTCTCCTTGGTGTCCTGCCCTCTTTCTGGAACTTAGAATCTTCATCCTCACCTTCTGCAGGTATCCCTGAGCCCTGAGGAGAAGCATTTGATGGGGATATCCCATTAGGACTGGGTGTTCCAAGGTGTCTCACTCACATTCTCCAGTTGTGGATCTTTTTGTCCTCATCTAATGCTGTAGGGAGATTCTCTAATGATGACTGAGGAAGACATTAATTAACAAGTATAGAAGAATGGCATTAGTAGTTACTTTATTGTTATATTTCTTTAGCAGAACAGTAATATTTGGTGTTTCCCTGGGTCTCACATCTTAGATCCTTGGCCACCAAGCAGTGTCTGGGATTGGGTCCATTTCATGCAGTGGGCCTAAAATATAACCTGATGTTGGCCGCTTCATCCCACAAGCTTTTGTTCCCTGTTGCATCAGTGTATCTTACAGGGAGGTCACGATGGTAGATGTAAGGGTTTGTAGTGAATTGTACCACATGTTGGTGTTTATCTTTCTCCTTCAGCAGCATGAAGATTACGCTCCACTGTCATGAACACTAGTCATTAGGAGTGAAAGCTCTAAGTAGGCTTAGCCCAACTTCTCCACATTCAACCAGCTTTGAGATATTGTCTTTAGAAATAGCCTTGATGTCAGCTTGTGGAGAGCAGCCAAAAGCCTTGGCAATGGCCTGGGTAGTTTTGGAGTTTCCATGGGGGTCCATTGGCCAATAAATTGATTAGGTGTAACCCATTCCCAGGCCTGGAGATTTTATTTGTTGGAGATGTCAAGGTGGGATTTTTGTATCTCCCATTATTGGGTGATTTCATGTATATTTCTTTCATATATGTATGTATTTTAAGAAGCTTCTACTGTATTAGGATTCTATCAAACCCCTCAAATGAACCTTAGTTTTAGGTGCCCCCTCTGATTATTTCTTCCCTTACTCCAGCTATTCTGTTCTCCCAGTTTGATCCTCAATTTCCAGTCCTCCTGCATCCATCCATAAACATTCCATTAACCCTTCTGAGGGACATCCATGCCTCCTCAGTAGTTCCCTACTCTGTACATATCCTCTGTGAATAGAATGGTTGTAGCCTGCCTATGGAAGATTTAACAGCTAACATCCATATTTAAGCAAATGCATACATATATGTTTTTTGAGCCTGAGTTACTTCACATTGATTTTTTGTAGTTCCATCCATATATCTCTTTTATTAAAAACAGATTATTTCTCATACAATATATCCTGACTAAAGTTTCCCTCCCTCTACTACTCCAAGTTCCACCCTTCTGCTCCCACCCAAATCCACTCTCTTTCTGTCTCACATTAAAAAAGAACAGAATTCTAAGAGATGATAAGAAAATAAAAAATTATAAGCCAAAACAAGAAACCACCACATTGAAGTTGGACAAATCAAATAAACAACAACAACAAAAAAAAATCCCTGAGAGAAGACACAAGAATCAGAGACCCACATGTTCACACACTCAGGAGTCCCATAAAAATGAACGGTAACAAATACAGAAACCCAAGCCAGACATTGTAGAGAGACCTTGGAACACACATCTCTAAAAATGGGGTGTCTCAAAAGGGGAGGAAGCAGAGAGCTAGGGAGGCCCACGGAGATCCACAAAGATACCCCCACAAAAGACTGCTGGCAATGGTCGAGAGACGGCAGGAACTGGCCTACGCTGGTGATGGGATGGCCAGACACCCTGTTAGTTGTGCCATAAACCCCATCCAAGGAAGGTCTGAGGAATCTGGATGCAGACATCCACGGCTGGGCCCCTGGTGGAGCACTGGGAGTCTAATTAGTGAGAAAGAAGAGGGTTTATATGAGCGAGAATTGTTGAAGCCAAGGTTGGATAAAGCACAGGGACAAATAACCAAATGAATGGAAGCACAGGATCTATGAACCAAAGGCTGAGGGGCCCCCAACTGGATCAGGCCCCCTGAACGGGTGAGACAGTCATTTGGCTTGATCTGTTTGGGAGGCAGCTGTGTGTTGGTGCCGGGTCCTGGGCTAGCTGCATGAGTTGGCTGTTTGAATCCTGGGACCTATGCAGGGACGCTTGACTCGGTCTGGGAGGGGGGGACTGGACCTGGCTGGACTGAGTCTACCAGGTCGATCCCGGTCCTCGGGGGAGACCTTGATCTGGAGGAGGTGGGAATGGGGGGTGGGGTTGGGGGGAGGGGAGGGGGGCGAGAGTGGGAGAACAGGGGAATCTGTGGCTATTATGTTGAACTAAATGATGTTGTAAAATAAATTTACTTAAAAAAATAAATAAAATAAAAAAAATGGGGTGTCTCTATCCCTCAGAGTTCAGGGAAACCCACAGACAATGCAGGTGAAAGAGTGTAGCAGCCAGAGGGATGCAGGACACCTGGAGAACAAGGCCCTCTAAATTAACTGAGCAAATGTCGTATGAACTTGGAGAGACTGAAGCAGAAAGCACAGGGCAGACACAGGTCTGTACCAGGTCCTCTCCACATATATTACAGCTTTCAGTTTAGTATCACATTTTCTTCATCCATTTTTCCATTGATAGACATCTAGGCTCTTTACAAATTCTGGCAATTATCAACAGAGCATTAAGGAACATGATTTAGCAAGTGTCTCTAGTAGGATGTAGAGTCATTTGGGTGTATACTCAAGAGTGGTATTGCTGGATGCTGGGGTAGATCTATTCCCAGCTTCCTGTGGGACAGCCACACTGATCTCCACAGCAGCTATACACAGTGAGTAGCTTTGCAGTATAAGGTGTTCGGGCATTTTAAAATGACTCTGCAGCATGCAACAGAGAGTTCCTTGAATTGAGGTCTTACAGCCACTTAACAGATGCCTTCCCAGTACATTGTTGAGTCTTGTTAAGTTCAGAGGTCAAATCAGAAAATTCCATTGTCTTCTAGTCATTCCCCATTTTCCTGATAAAGGAGAAAGGGGTGCTTTATGAAGACACTAGTATTTCAAACAGTATTTTAAATTCAATATTGGTTTGAATGATCTCTAACATAGAATTGTCAAGAGGATTCATGCCTGGTATGACTTAGTTAACATAACAGGTTTTATCCATACTCAGCACATGGCATTCATATTTCAAGGAGAAAGAATGTCTACTACAGAACATGCAAAATTAATCCTCTGCACTACAGAAACCTTTTATGAGTCAAAACTTTCAGATTATAAAGGACAACAAGTCTCCATGCTGTTTTTTACTAGCCCCATTATCCAAAACCAAACACTCTGTAGAACAAGGGTGACTTCATATCCAGTGGACTATGAAGGATGATGGTGTATCAGAGTAGGTCAGTATTCTATAAATGCATGGGACTGTAGATTGGGGATGCTGGGACTGGAAAGACAGTAAACTTGAGACTAGATAATTATGAATGATCTCAAACCTATTTTTAACTAAAATATACGTATATATCTATATATACTGGGTCAATGAATGAGTTTTATGGAAAGAAATTTAATAATACTTTTGGTCAACTTACAAGAATTACACTTAGGTGACAGAGCATTGTGATAAAAATATCTCTCACAATCTATGAAACCGGAAGTTCTGCTGACAACACAGAATTAAAAACACACATTCAGGCTGCTTAAGACTGTGAGAGGAGTTTTGGTGTGCGCAGATGTTGTTTATGTGGGTTTTACTGATAAAATTCATATTATCAAAAACAAAGCTACTCCCAAAAGAGTTTCAGTCTCATTTTGTCACTATGCATTATTACAGTTTTCCTTTCTTTAGTGTTTTACTACAGAAGAATCATGTAAATGACTTGATCACTGGACCTCAATCAGGATCACTTTATTTACACAGGAGAAGGCAGAAACTTGGAGACTCAGAACAATTACTTCTGTGTAAGTCTCCAGGCTGATCTTCTCTGTCATGTCAGTCCCAGGGCAGCTTCCAGTTCCTCCTCAGATTCTGACACACTCTGGATTGGTTGCAACACTGTGTCTCTTGCACAATAATAGATCTCAGAGTCCTCAGAGGTCAGGCTGCTGAGCTCCATGCAGGCTGTGCTGGAGGATCTGTCTGCAGTCAGTTTGGCCTTGTCCTTGAACTTCTGATTGTAGCCAGTACCACCGTTTCCAGGATTAATCCATCCAATCCACTCCAGGCCCTGTCCAGGACTCTGCTTCACCCAGTGCATTTCATAACTAGTGAAGGTGTAGCCAGAAGCCTGGCAGGACAACTTCACTGAGGACCCAGGTTTTCCCAGCTCAGCCCCAGACTGCTGCAGCTGGACCTGGGAGTGAACACCTGTGGAGAAAAAGGCAGAGTGGATGTCATTGTCACCTCAGTCCATGTTCCGTCTTCAGGTTTGGAACTGGAAAGCCCCTTACCTGTAGTTACTGACAAGAGGAAGAAAATGATCCAGCTCCATCCCATAGTGAAGACCTGTGTGCTCAGTGACTGGGGAGAGGACACTGATCATATGTTGTTCTAGGGTGTGGACATCTCTGTATTTACCACCATAGACACACATGATTTTCATATTCATGAAGCAGTGTACTTCTTAGGTAAAGACCTAGTACAGCTGAATAAGAAAGAGGTAAAAGATCTTGGATCTGGCAGCAGGTTACTAAAGTACTAATCATGTCTGAGGAAATGCATCCCATACTAATAACCCAAGACCTGTGCAGACCTTGTGGGTGTAACATTAAGACCTAAGCACTCAATTCACAAATACACTTCAGCCAGAGAGTTGCTCTTCTTGGTGACAAAATAGATTTACAGATGGTAGTTGTGATAAGGATTTATGACAAGTGAGAAGAAAAAGAAGTCAAGAAAATTTGGGCTGTGACTCAGTGTGAGTCATGAGTGCATATTTGGCTGTATCTAAGGGAATAAAGAAGGCAGAGATCTACTTGATAAGGATCCTTGTGGATGAAGCATAAGTGAAATTAGACATCTTTATCTCACCATACCTACTGTTCCAAGTCCAGAATCCTCTTATTCCTGGACAAGGCACATGTTAGCAAAGATCTTCAGGATCTGAGTGTTTTCACAAATAAAGGATGGATTTGTAATGTTTCCAGGAATGAGAGAAGACAATAACATTATGTAAGATTCTGTGTGCATTTATTGTTAAATATCTGAAGGGTAGGTACACAAATTAACACAAAAATACATGCTGCAGAAAGTCAGGATATATGCACATTTTGCTCTAATATATCTAATATTGCAAGAGAGAAGCTGTTGGAACCTGGCTGAAGCTTGGCTTCTTTTCTCTCATTTGTCAGGATGGACATGATGTACTGTGTACAGTCATTCCAGAATGCAACACCCTCTTCATTATAGAACACTTATCCCTACAATTCAGGGAGCTGGATGAGCTTTGCTTGGATTTCAGATTCTGTTCTGACCTTGTTAATGGCTATCTTGTTACATTTCATAGTTCATTGTGGTAGGTTATGGAAGATCTATCATGAGTGGCAATGTGCTGGATTGCTAGCCAGCGTAAGCAGAATAGATTCATATAGACATCCTTGTTGCTGGAGAGCTTCTCTCCAGGTTCCACCAAGCCCCGCAGTCCCACAATCCACTTATAAAATTATCACTCAGACGCTTATATTACTTATAAACTGTATGGCCGTGGCAGGCTTCTTGCTAACTGTTCTTATATCTTAAATTAACCCATTTTTATAAATCTATACCTTGCCATTGACTGGTGGCTTACCGGTGTCTTTACATGCTGCTTGTCCTGGCGGTGGCTGCAGTGTCTCCCTCTCCTTCTTCCTGTTTCCCCAGGTGGATATCACCCTATATAAATAAAACACTGATGGCCAGTGACCAGGCAGGAAGTATAGGCAGGACAAGGAGAGAGGAGAACTGGGGAAACAGGAAGAAGGAAGGGAGAGACACTGCAGCCACCGCCAGGACAAGCAGCATGTAAAGACGCCAGTAAGCCACCAGCCACGTGGCAAGGTATAGATTTATAAAAAAGGGGTTAATTTAAAATAAAGAACAGTTAGCAAGAAGCCTGCCACAGCCATACTTATTTTGTACGTGGATTGTGGGACTGTGGGGCTTGGTGGAACCTGGAGAGAAGACCTCCAGCAACACATTCTCCTAAAATAATGCTGTGCATTCTCAAAAATCTTGGCTCTTAGGGATTTGAGAGAGATGATGTGACATTCTTCCATTAGGTTAAACTAGTATAAGTATCACAATATGTGATGAGCTGGTGCAATGTCTATGAAACTGTGCAGGAGTTTCCATGAATGCAAGTACACTTTAATTTCTAACATTCTCCTATCTACACTTCCCTCTGTGGATAATGTACCCTAATCATATTGATGGGCCCTGTTTCACTTCTAATAAAGCCTCAGTGTTCCTTCTGATATACATGATTGCTCTGAAGACTCCTTAAAGTCCAGAGCACAGTTTGCACCATGCCTTAGCCCCACCACAGGGAGGACTGTGGCCAGATCTTGGCCAAAATATCCTCACTCTCATTGTCTCATGGACTGACACAGCATGGTGTCCTCAGTGGTCAAATATCTGAGACTCAGGAGAACTATTTGATATGTCTCTGGTCATGTCTGAAGTGTCCATTCAGCATGGTACCTCTCAAAGAACTTACAAATGACTTATTGATCCCATTTCTCTGGGACAATGGAATGCAAGAGCCTCTGAAATGAATAGTGAAGGAACAGCCAGGGTGCACATGTCAAGGAAAGTATCTGTGATGGTCAGTTGAACTTGGGCCTCTATACCCTTTAGTTCAAATCCATAGGATGCACGGTGACAAAATTAAATCAGTGACATCAAAAAGTTTTAAAAAGTAAATACAAGGGCCGGGCGGTGGTGGCTCTTACCTTTAATCCCAGCACTCGGGAGGCAGAGCCAGGTGGATCTCTGTGAGTTCGAGGCCAGCCTGGACTACCAAGTGAGCTCCAGGAAAGGCGCAAAGCTACGCAGAGAAACCCTGTCTCGAAAAACAAACAAAAAAAAAGTAAATACAAATCACCAGTTTGTAATTGTATGAGAAAGAGCTGTCATGTTGATGAGCATCCACAAAAATCAAATGGATTGATTTAAAAGTTTTTTAGTTCCAGGAAAACGTTGTGAATTATAAGCACAGTGTTCATTGTCCAGAGACTATACTCAAGCCAGGAGATATTCTTTGTCTCTGGGAAGCATTCCAGTGGAACAAAACTAGATTTAGTCTAATTCTCATATACAGTGGGTGAAGAAGTACCCAGACATTTCTCTAGTGAAGGTGAAATGTATTCAGAGATCACAGAGACAAAGAATTCCTGGGAAGACTAGTGTCTTCACAGAGCAAGAATTTTAATGCAGTAGATAGGAACTGTGGTGTCATAAGAAGTCCCCATTGGTAATGACATGCCTCATTGCTATTCACCAATTTCTTCATATACTCTATAATCATCATAAGCTTAGAAGCCTGAGGTCTCTTGAATACAGTATAAGATTTCAGAGCTCTTAAGACTAAAATTCTACAGCAGATATCACAATATTCCTCAATTTTTTGCAACCTTGTTAACAGCAGCCCTTACCATGCCTTCCAAAATACAGTCTTCCAAGTTGCTAAGTTAAAATTAATCTACACAATGATCAATTCCAGTTTTGCAATTGGAGGAAGGCAGGAATGTACTTTGGCGATTCATTGATATTTTCTGTATTATTTATAATTTAGCTTACAGTTACACAGATTCTAACTTAGAATTGGAGAACAGGATTTACACTTGCTAAAAAGGCAATCCTAAAATGATACAATCTGTCATTTCATACAATTCATATTTCTCATGGGGAGGAACTCTGTGCTTTAGGAACATGCAAAGGAAGTCATTGATTGCAGCTGTATGTCTCAATGACTAAAATCCCAGAGATCCCAAATGCCAATTGTGTCTATGTCTCTTGCCCTTTAGACATTCATTCAAACCATAGTCTTCGGCAAAGCACCAAGTATGACTGTGACACCCATGTATCACAAAGACTGTAGGATATGGTCTTGTTTCACTGTGAGCATGTGTTTTGTAACACTCTTGTAACTACATGCTAGAGTATTGGGACTGAGGAAGACTATAAATGTTGAATTACTAATGAATGGTAAATCTCTGAATCTATACCTCAGATCTTACAAATATGAATTTTGTTAATAATAACTCAACAACAATATTAGTCATGTCCTAGGAATTAGACATTGATTTACTATGTGAGCAAACATAAGTGTTCCAGGATACTGACCCGGTTACGGTAGACACATGTGCTCATATCACCATCAACAAGAGAATATATGGGTCAACACTGCTAATTTAAAACTTTCAGAGGCAAATATGGTGGTATTTAGTTCCCCAAAATATTGTGCACCCTGATAAAATTATCTGGGGTCAGAGACAGAACAGCCACAATATTAAACATAGAGGATAGGCAGTGGCAGCAGACGCCTTTAATCCTAGCATTCCAGAGGCAGAAATCCATGTGTTCAAGGATACAGCCAAGCATAGTGACTCATGCCTTTAATCCCAGAAAGTGAGTCTTTAATCCCAGGGAGTGAGGCAGAAAGCAGAAAGATATATCAGGCATGAGGACCAGAAACTAGAAGCATTTGGCTGGTTAAGCATTTGGCCTGGTTAAACATTCAGGCTTTTGAGCAGCAATTCAGCTGAGACCCATTTTAGATGAGGACTCAGAAGCCTCCAGTGTGAGGAAACAAGACCAGTTGAGGATCTGCTGAGGTGAGGTAGCTTTGGCTTGTTCTAGCTCTTTGATTTTCCAGTGTTCACCCCAACAACGGGCCTCAGGATTGACTTTATTAATAAGAACTTTTAAGATTTCTGCTACAGTCAAATCTAATTCTTGGATGCAGGGTGACAAGGGAAAATCTTTATTCAATAGAAAGGATTCTTCCTCCTGTTGTTCCTTCCCTCGGTGCTTAAGTTTCCGTGATACTTTCCTCAACACACAAGTTTTGAGCAAGTCTTCGTATTACCACTCTCCTCTCAGCCTCAAGGCAACTTCCCACTCCTTCATAGTTTCTGACACACCTCAGATGTGGGCTGTGACACTGTCTCTTTCACAGTAATAGATGGCAGAGTCCTCAGATGTCAGGCTGATGATCTCCATTAAGGCTGTGTTGGATATTGTGTCCAATCTAGTTTGGCTCTGTACTCAAATGTCTGTCTGTGTTACATTCTCCAGGTGCATAGGGGTATCCATCTAATCATTTCAAGCCTATGTCCAATCTTCAGTCTAAACTAAATCATATGGGAAATGGGAAAGCTATCTGAGTCAAATCTTTGCGGGAAAATGTTGGGGACCAACTCTGGACAGCGGTGTCTTGAACCTGTGTAACCTTCCACGATTTATCAAGCCTCGTGTAAATAGGAGGCTCTTAGTCTAACCTAGGAATGTACAATTAAATAAACTTCTTGGAGCCTGTGCTAAATCAGCTAGCTGCAGGGGCCTGGGACCAAAGCGACCTCCTGCTGACCCTCCCTTAGGAATTTTCTTTGTCCTCTCCTCACTCCGCCTGCTCCCCCTCCCTACCTGAAGCCCTGTTTATAAGCTCTAACACCCAGTCAATAAACGAGACCTTGACGCAACTCAGACTGACTCTGTCTTTCTTCACGCGCTTGGTCTCCTTTCCCTCTCACCCCCCATTGATTCCCAGGTGGTCCCTCCTCGAGACCCTAGAATAACCTGGCCTGCTGGACAGGTCAAGTGGCGCCCAACGTGGGGCTTGAGGCATGGCCGCTCACTATTGGACGGCAAAGAGAAAACGGGGTCTGGCCAGACTCACTAGGTTAGAGGTGCCCCAACAGCATCACTCGTGCGCCGTGGGCATGAGGTAAGTGCAGTCCACCAATCAATGGCAAAAGTACTCTCTAAAGAGGCTCTCTTCATTAAGGAAATGAAGATTTCAGGGAGAGGGGAATAAGAGTCAAAAAGAAAGAAAAAAAAGATTTAATTAAGTTTTTCTGTTTCGTGGGAGAAAAATGTCCCTGGCTGGTTATTAATGGCCCGGGCATCCACCCTTTGACGTGGAATAAAGTCGGAAAGGATATCAATAACTTGCTTAAGGAAGGAGAGAACGTTCCCGATGCATTCTTTAGTTTCTATGGAATAATCAGAGATGTTTTAAAGGATTCAGAAAAGGATAGTAGGGTGTCACATCTTCTGGCACTTGCTGAGGACCTATTAAACGATGTGTCCGTCCCAGAAGACTGTAAGAGTGAGGTTGCCACAAATCACATTGAACAAAAGACCAAAAGACCCCACTGGGACCCTCAAGGGTCCAGAGGTTTAATGACATCTACCCGTAAGAGCGTTCTCTGTCTTGTCTCTGTCTCTGTCTTGTCTTGTTAAGTTTTGTGCTGGTCGACTGATTTGTACTTTGCAGGCTCTCACTGGGACAGACGTGTCCGGACAGTGATCCTGGGAGGGAAAGAGAGACATCTCATTCCCTGATTTGGGCAAGGGACCCCCTAGTCCCGAGCCATTTGGGGCTACCTCAGAGATGACCATTTAATTTTAGGAGTCTCCTCCAGGGAGTGCTCAGGAGAGGAGCAACTTTGGGTACCTTTCCCCATGGTGGGAGGAAGTGCCACTTTGTATTTTGTCCCGGGAAATTGTTAGAGACATTTTGTGGGGTTTTTTGTATGTTTTATTGTGGTCGTTGTTACTTTACACTCTGTTTCTCTTCCAAGAAATAAGGTACATGTCTGACTGACAGGGATGTGAAAGCCCCCTGATGTCTGTTTGATCAAGGACAGAGATCCTTGAGTCTGGATTGTTTTTGGTGTGATTGAGCCTGGAGGGTCACTCTCCACAGAGCACATCAGGCTGTCATTGTTCTTGGAGCTTTGTTGGTTGTCTCGTTGGGGCAAAGTTTTTCTTTCGTGTGCCCTTGGTCTTGTGTGTAGTGTGTTAACTGTTCTCATTGTTGACTTGACTGTGACGGACGCTATGGGACAGTCCCCTTCTTCTCCACTAGACCTTTGCCTAGCCCACCAGAAGGATGTGCGAGCCACAATCGAGGGGCTTGCTTGCTGTGAGTGAGGCCATCATCATCTCAGTGCTGATGTGCCGGTACTTGGATTGTCTGTGCAAATGTCATCTGTTTCTGCTACTCACCTCCCTTATTTTCCTGGGGAGAAGAAGAGAGAGGCACAGCGAGGGCCACCTCCCTCCCTCCCTAGCTCTCTTGCTATCAGGACTGCAGGCAGCTGGCTGCTCTCACGAGGGTGGGGTGCGTGCTCTCGGTACAGGCGGGCTAAGATTCTCATGTCCTGCTCTGGACAGGACAATGGCTGCCTGCAACTGACAAAACTGTGTGAACACTGAACAGAGAATCTGACTTTAGTCAGAGGAGTTAACAAAAACTTTTTTTCAGGAACACTGGCAGCCAAGGACATACTTTATGACCACTGCTCCCCCTCCCTTCCTTTACTGTGATAACTTCTAGGTCTCTTCTGCCAGCCAGGAATTTCTCTTGTTAACCCTTCTCTGTCCTGATTGTGAAACCTCAGTAACACCCCCCCCCCTACTTCATCCCCTACAGACAAAGAGAAGCTAAAACCAGGATTCTTATATGTAGATAAGAACTTAGACGCCTTTTTCCAGGTGGTTTTATCAACTACAAAAACTTAAGAAAACACAGAGTTAGGATATATGACCATCTGACAGAGACTAAGTGGTCATAAAACATCCCAAACTCCCCAAACTCCCCAAACCCCGGAGACAGCTCATAAAACTACTAAACACAGTTGCTGAACAAACAAGAAATAAAGATAACATGAAAAACTACTGATATGAACCTAAAGAGGGATGTGGGCGGTGGGAGATTAATTATGTGGTCTGTATTAGCCTCACAAAGAAAGGCGTGTGCTCCTTCCAAACTCCCTGCTGTGTGAGAGGTTTGGAACAAGCGCCCCTGCCGAGGCTTATGAACTTCATTTGTATAAACCTTGCTTTTGCATTCTGTACCTGAGGTCTCCAGTGGCGTCTTTGGGGACGCGATCTGGGCATAACACTGATATTGCTTGAAAAAGAAATGTTAAATTACCAGTTCAAGATACTAGGAAAATTATGCTTTTGTTTCCATAGGAAAAATAAAAATTTACATGGGTTTTGGTCATTTGAGTTCAATGTGTTACAAATACTTGCCATCATTTAAGAAAATTGGTTTCAAATTATTGTTGGTTAAGATAAAAGTTTAAATAAATGATTTTTGATATGAGGAAACAGTTTAAGATGTAAAAATTTAAAGGCTTAAGCATGTCATGAGGGTTTAAAAAAATATATAATGAAACTTTAAGGTCTAACTTT
This sequence comes from Peromyscus leucopus, assembly GCF_004664715.2. Taxonomy (NCBI): domain Eukaryota; kingdom Metazoa; phylum Chordata; class Mammalia; order Rodentia; family Cricetidae; genus Peromyscus; species Peromyscus leucopus. Next base: position 26,786 of record NW_023504554.1, on the reverse strand, counting down.
AAAGTTTAAGTAAACATGTTTCAGATTTCTTTCTCTTGCTATTCTGCTGTTACATGGAGACTCCAAAGGATCATAGTTTTAAAAATGTCTGTCTATTCTACAGGTATGAATAAAAATGTGGCCACATGTATGTTTGGTTTTGAATGTCTGAGTTTGCATGCATGTCCTTCTGTGTTAAGGAATATAAGTTAATACTAATCATCTGGCTATCCAGATACTAGTTTAAAGCATAAACGGTTCTATTTAAATAAAAACAAACTGAGAGGTATATTTGACTAATATATCTATAAGAGAACAAATTAGCCTGGTCATTATTACCAAATTTAGAGATATTTTCAAGATTGGGCCTAGATTTGTTTGGCTCAGATACATTTAATAGATAATGGTCCTCAAACCTGTCAATGATCTGATGAATATGACATTTAAATTATTTGATTAAAAACTTACTATTGGAAACAGAGACTCCCAGCTCCCCAGCTCCTAGCAATGACTCCCAAGGTCTCCAAAGAAGATATGGAATGACAAGAAGATGCCACCTGAATTGCGAACGACACTGACCACAGGGCAAGATGCCCCAATGCAACGCCTGCCTCCAGGACCCAGCCCAGACTGTGGACAAGTAGTAGGACACTGTCAGTCTTCCGTGTCCCTATTCCACAGAAAAGGTACTCTGCCTTATGGGCTTGATGGTGGTAGAAGATTGATGTTGTTCTGACTGGTACCTCCAACGCTATAGAGACCTGGGTAGGGATTGATCACTGTAATTTATAGGATTGGAAGATTCTTGGTCTGCACTCAGATATAGTTTATCCTTCTCAGATTTCTGATAGTACTGATGGCTAGGCTAGCTCTAACTTTATCAGCATGGCAGCATCAACCAGATCCTTCTGCAAGGCCATAGCTAGCCTTTTAGCTCACTTTAAAAGAAAATGTCCTAAGATGTAAAAATTTAAATAAATTATAAAGGTTCGGATATGAGTCTAAAATAAGATATGTTTCAGATTACTCTCCTGTTCTATGGTTCAGAGCTTAACATTTAGGAGTCCTGATGAGCTGGTAGAGCAATGACCACTTACTGTTCAGTCACAAGCTCAACATTTTGGATTTGTTTTAAATGTCATCTAGATATATGTAAATGTAAACCTAAAAGTGCTTCTCACCAGGCCAAAAATCTCTGTCCAATTTATACCTGGCTTTCTGGACAGAAGAAAAATGCCCAAATATGTAGTTCTTATTGGGATTCAAAGGTATAAGTCTACTTCTGCTGTTTTACAGATACCATTATCTGCTTTGTCTACAATATGGATTTCAGTACAGATTGGTAATACTAATGTATCTAAAACTTTAATGTCATTCTGCAAAAAGGCCTCAAAGGATCAAAAGAGTCATAAAAACATAGACCCACTCCACAGAGGTCGAAAGAACCTCAGATAAGTATTCCTAAAGATGGTATTTTTCCTCTCTCCTGGTCTTGGGATTACTGCTTTTCCCATTACTAAGGGTATAAACCTAAGGGTTCCAAATAAGTTCATAAATTTTAACCTCTGTTCCTAGTTTAAATCTGTCTCAACAGATTTCTACTTGGCTGGCAGACACCTCCAAGTTTCAGTTGCTGACTCCACCACTCCAGACGACTGTGGACTCCGGACGTGCTAAAGGCTAACGTGGACCAGCCCAGCTAACATGATTCTTCTCTGTCCCTATGGGGTCAGGCAGCTACATGCTACTGACAAATGCCCCCTGCCCAGTCTTTGACCAGCTTTTCAGCCTTTTGGGGGAGGGGCCCTGATAACGACACCCCAATGCCAGCTTGAAGCAGTTCCAGAAAGAGAATACATCGTCCCATTTTCCTTGTTCAAAAAAGGCTGAAATGCTGGGTCAAAAGAAAACTCCCTGGCATAGAGACCAGATGGCTAATTGTACATGAACTATGCATGGCCATTACAGGCCATGAGTTACTAAAATAGGCCATGAGTTACCAAATGTAATGCCATTATTTTAAGATTAAAATTTGCCAAAAAGAAAATGGAGGAATGAAAGACCCTAGCCCTTCAGGCTTACACCCCCAAGCCTCAGGAAAAGAGAAAACTTCAAGAACCAGGAAATGAGAAACTAAAAATCTAGTTCCAATAGCAACCTGACTTAGCCATTGTTCAATCTCCCCTGCAACCATATAACAATGTAAAGAGATTTCTGTTAAGAGATGTGCTCAACTGTGACTGGGATAGTTGCAGGTGTTCCAGGAAGGACCACTGTGACCTTTGTGTAAACTCCACTCCTGCCTTGATACCCCCTCCCGAGGTTTCAGGAAAAATGTACCTGTTGACGCAAATTACCCGTCTGTGATTACTCTGTACCCAGACCATGATCTTGTGAAATGAAATTGTATGGGAATTGTAATCTTGTGAGTTTTTCCTTTATTAGCCTTTATGGGGCTGCAGTAAGATGTGGCTCTTGCTCTTAGGAGCAGGGTTTGCCCTTCTATATAGAAGCTTTAAAGAATCCCCTTGGCTTTCTACCCTGATCCCCACCCTCCTGGACCCCCTGATTATTTTCCTTCTCCTTCTCATTACCTTTGGTCCCTGGGCCTTTCAGCGGTTGACTTGGTTTATCAAAAATCAGATTGATTTGGCCTTACCACGACACGTCTCGATTCATTATCACAGAGTAGATACCTAGGAGGCCAGCCAGGAGCCCCATCAAGGACTCAGATTCAGTGTCCTAAAGCCCTAACGTCCCCACGGTCTTGCTAGAGAGTACTCAATGACGGGAATAGTACAGGGCCCACGCAGGAGACAACAGCGTACAGAGGTCGTTGAGACCGGCTCAACATGGCACCTGCCATGCGTGGGAGTCCCCCTGTATAGCCTAAGACAGAGGCTCTCTCGGACCTCTGCAACCCCGATCACATGGACTTGGTCCATTTTTGAGAAAAGAGGGGGAACTGTTGGGGATCAACTCTGGACAGCGGTGTCTTGAACCTGTGTAACCTTCCACGATTTATCAAGCCTCGTGTAAATAGGAGGCTCTTAGTTTAACCTAGGAATGTATGATTAAATAAACTTCTTAGAGCCTGTGCTAAATCAGCTAGCTGCAGGGGCCTGGGACCAAAGCGACCTCCTGCTGACCCTCCCTTAGGAATTTTCTTTGTCCTCTCCTCACTCCGCCTGCTCCCCCTCCCTACCTGAAGCCCTGTTTATAAGCTCTAACACCCAGTCAATAAACGAGACCTTGATGCAACTCAGACTGACTCTGTCTTTCTTCATGTGCTTGGTCTCCTTTCCCTCTTGCCCCCCATTGATTCCCAGGTGGTCCCTCCTCCAGACCCTCGAATAACCTGGCCTGCTGGATGGGTCAGGAAAATTTTACTAAAGACCAAGGATTCTCAGTTCAGCCAATCTGGAGTAACACCTGAGGAGAGAATGCCAATGTCACTTCACCCTCTGACTCTCCCTCAGGCCTAAGACAAGGGATCCACTTGCCTATTGCTGCTGCCAACAGGTAGAGCATGATCCAGCTGCACTCTATGTTGACAATCTGTGTGCTCAGGGGCTAGAGACAATTGGTTACTAATATGGTGTGTTGGGATATGCTGACCTCCCTGTATTTACAACCACAAACTCTGTCATTTGCAATTTCATGAGGCAGTGTATGTTTTAGATCAAGACCTGATCTTGTTTGAGACAAAGAAGAAAGAGGATTACTGTGTTAGGCAACAGGATCATAAGGTCTGAGTATTAAACTTCTCTGAGGAAATGTATTCCTTTCTCCATCCTGGCAACTGTGTAGACAGAGCTTTTCCATCCCATTAAAAATCAAGTCATCACATCCAGATTCATTAAAGTGAATCATACTTTAATGGCTCATAGGGCACTTGAACCTCTTTGGTTAGAGTCAAGAATGTGACGCTGAAAAAGTATGCTGAGACCATCCTTTCCCCATCAGACACTAGCACAGAACTGCTGTGGGATGTCTTTCTGTACGCTCTGAATATGTGTTGCTCCCATTGGTTATAAATAAAGCTGTTTTGGTCAATGGCAAGGCAGCTTAGAGGCAGGCAGAAAATCCAAGACAGAGAAACAGGAGAAGAAAGACAGAGGCAGAGGAGACTCTAACCACAACCAAAGTAGCAGCAAGATGCCAGCAGACTAGTAATGCCACAGCCACATGGCAATGTATAGATTAATAGAAATAGGTTAAGTTGTTAAGAGCCAGCAAGCAAGGAGCCTGCACTGGCCATGCCATTGGTAATTAATATAAGCCTCTGTGTGTTTACTTGGGACTTAGTGACTGTGGGACCCATGGATGGGAGAGATTCATGCAGTCTGCTGGGCAAAGCAGAATCAGAGAAAACCTACTGCTGCTAGGGACTATTATACCTCCTACAGGAATGATCAGAAGGAATGTGGGGGAGGTGTGTGTCAGCCTAGACCCCATCCCTGGGCACCAGCCACTCTGGGGAAGACCTGCCCAACTTGGCCCCAGGTTTTGGCCACCGGGCAGGTTCCCTTCTAGCCCTACTGGGAAGGCTCCCCTTCTCCAAGACCCCTGGCAGACCCTGCAGTCTCAAGGCCCTGACCCCACGCCCATCCGCCAAGACCTCAGCCACTTCCTGAGACTTAGAGACTGGCCCCCAGCTCCCATCCTGCCCCTAGACTTCCCTTCTGGACAAGAGACCCCCGTCAAACCCTCCAATCTCCACGCCCTGCCCCCATGCCCATCTGTCAGAGACCCCAACCACTTCCTGTGACTTAGAGACCTGCCCCCAGCTCCTATCCTGCCCTGGACTTCCTTTCCGGACCAGAGGTGAGTGTCCAGGCTGAGACTAGACCCCATCCCTGGGCACTAGCCACTCTGGGGAACACCTGCCCAACTTGACCCCAGGTTCTAGCCACCGGGCAGGTTTCCTTCTAGCCCTACCAGAAGGCTCCCCTTCTCCAAGACCCCCAGCAGACCCTGCAATCTCCAAGGCCTGCCCCGACACCCATCCGCCCGAGACCCCAGCCACTTCCTGAGACTTAGAGACCGGACCCCAGCTCCCATCCTGTTCAGGACTTCCCTCCTGGATAAGAGCTCGTATCCTGCCCCAGTGTTCCCATTTGGACAAGAGAGCTCCCATCTGGACAAGAGAGAGAGAGACGTCCTGAATCTGTCAGCTCTGTCTGAACCAAGTGCACTGATAAGACCAAGAACAAACCACAAGGAGATGGGCAGACATTAAGGCACAAGTATATACAATGAAATGAAGAGCAATACAGCATCACCAGAACCTAGCCCGCCTCCAACATATAGACCTTAACATCAAAAATTGGAAGAAGCAAAAGAAAACAGCCTTATGAATAACATCATGAAGAAGGTTACAATTCCCATAAAATTTCATTTCACAAGATCATGGTAGAGGCTTATATAGAGGAAAAGACAAAAAATGGGGAGAATGCTATAAAAAACTAGAGGAAAGGACAAATAAAGTAGAAGAAAACAAAAAAGTCCTGGAAGAAAACAATAAAGCAATGAAAGAAAATCATGAAAAAGCAATGAAACAGATAAAGGAAACAGTCCAAGACCTGAAAAGGGAAATACAAAAAATGAAGAAGACACAAACAGAAGAAATGCTGGAAAAAGAAAATCTCAGTAAACGATTGGGAACTTCAGGTGCAAGTATAGACAACAGAATGCAAGAGATGGAAGAGAGGATCTCTGGCGTTGAAGATACGGTAGAAGAAATAGATTCATCACTCAAAGAAAAGACTAAAGGCAACACAGTCATGAACCAAAATATCCAAGAAATTTGGGATACAATGAAAAGACCAAACCTACAAATAATAGGGATAGAAGAAGGAGAATACCAACTCAAAGGCACAGAAAATATATTCAACAAAATCATAGAAGAAAACTATCCCAACTTAAAGAAGGAAATGCCTATGAAGATACAAGAGGTTATAGAACACCAAACAGACTAGACCCGCAAAAAAAAGGCCCCTCGCCATAAAATAATTAAACAACTAAACGTACAGAATAAAGAAAGAATATTAAGAGCAGCTAAACACAGACCACAATCAGAAATTGCTTTTACACTTGAACAAAGAGCAGTGGGAAGTGTGAGGATAGTCCCAGAGTGAGGAAATGCATAGGACAGAAGTTAAATTGGTCAAATCTGAGCCTGGAATATACCTCAGGAAGAGGAAGGGAAATTTTAAATTTTTAGGATTCTGGAGTCTAGGAGTTTGATCCTGCCTCTCTCTTGATTCCCTCTGAATCTCAAACACTGTCCTTGAAAGGAATCCCACTGGAGTTCTGCCATAAGCACACAGAAGAAGGCTCTATGCATGCCTGAATGGATAATTCACTTCTCTTCAAGGTAAATGACTCAATCTACATTGATTAAGAGAATCAATAAAAAAGACATAAACTGAGACAGAGGAGTGATATTGTTGATTTAACTGACTGAAATATTAAAGTAGCTCAGGACCAGAGTGACTATTAGAAGCTGAAATAATTTTGAAGTTAGTGCTGAAATGGTCTGTATTTCTAAGAATAATTAGTGACATCTCAGCTTCAAAAAATGGACCAGCCATAATGAGAGTATGAGTCAGTGATCTACATTGAAAATGACACCTGAATTACATCAATAAAGAAAAACTGTGTTGGTGATGTCATGTGGGACAATGAGTAATGAGCTGATGGAAACTAAATATCAACTTTGTTGTTAGTAACAAAGACCTGTCTGACTGTATTTATACTTGAGTATGTCTGGAAGGGAGCACATTCCTGTGATGACTCTACACATGTCCCTAGAAAATATGTGAGCAGTGAAACATTTAGAAAGTTCCATAGATTCCTACCTGCTTATTGTCAATACAGGAAGACGGAAATGATAAGACATGGAATCAGTTTGCAGCAAGCAACTGACCAGAAATTTTTGAGAAACTTCAAACAGGCTGTACATGTACATGCCAGAAATAAACACATTTTGTCTCTCCACAGTGTTCTGATGTCTTGACTAACAATCAATACACAAATGTAAGTGGAAAGATTCCAGTGTGTTTTGTTCAAATTTGCTTTATTTAAAAAAAAAGTTATTAAGCATTACACATTTCCCTCTCCCAACTACTCCCAGAACCTCAGTACCTCCCAAAAAACTAACTCTACAGTCTCTCTCTGTCTCTCTCTTTGTCTCTCTCTGTCTGTCTCTGTCTCTGTCTCTCTCTGTCTCTCTCTCTCTTTCTCTCTCTCTCTCTCTCTCTCTCTCTCTCTCTCTCTCTCTCTCTCACACACACACACACACACACACACACAGCAATCACAAGAACACAAAATCAGAAACTAAAATATACAAATAAATGTTGACAAGACAATAAAAAATGCCCAACACACCTGTATGAGACAAAGACACTACAAAACATCACTGTGTTGGTTTTGTTTTGTCCAATCCCTGGGCATGGGACTTACCCTAAAGTGTGGTTATTAAAGCCAGTGAGACTTCACTGAAGAATTCTACTTTTTCCTTTGTACATGGGTACAATTAACAGGTAGCTTCTTGGTTAGAAACAAAATCCCAAGTCCACTTCCTGTTCTCAGCACTGGGACCCATCTGGTTTGAGGCTATTTAAGTGCTGAGCTTGCTTCCACAGACTCTGTGAGTTCATATGTGCATCAGTCCTAGTGTCTGGAGGACACTGTTTCTGTGGAGTCATCCATCACCTCTGGCTTATGCAATCTTCCCACCCCCTCCTCTGTAGGGGTCCCTCAGTGGTTAGGGGACAGTTTGATGAAGACAACCCATTAGGACTAAGTGCTCCCATATCTCTTACCCTGTACATGGTGTCCATTCTGGCTTTCTAAGATAGTTCCCATCTACTGAAAGAAGTTCCTCTGATGATGGATGATTTGGCATTCATTAAGTGTATCTATGGGAATTTCATAGGAAATATTTTATTGCTATATTCCAGTTATCAGAAGAGTAGTATTTGATTTTCCTCTAAGTCCATGGCTATCTACTTATTAGCCATGAGTCTTATATCAGGAAGTGGGCCTTAAATTTAATCACAGAATGCTTGATGACATCACCAATGTTTGGAGCACTGTTGTGCCAGCATGTCTCACAGGCAGGTCACCTTTGTAAGTCACAGGGTTTGTAGCTAGGTTAATTATCACCTTTCTCCTCCAATAGCATGCAAAGTACCTTCCCATACTCTGCATATTAGTCAATAGAAACAAGCCTCTAGGTAGACACCAGTTCTACTTCTCTGCATTCACTAAATCCAAAGTGTTGTCTTTGGTCAGGTGGTCTTATCATCAGTTTGTGGAAAGCAACCAATAGCCTTGGCAATATCCTGAGATATTTGGGGGATAATGGGTCCATGGGACTCCTATGTCCGAAGACTCAACATATGTGTGCTGATTCACTGATGCCATCTTCCCCATATCCACTTGTTAACTGAAGGCAAACATTACAATAATTTGGAATAAACTGCTGTGGGGTTGTGACACCAAAACCTGGGTGAAACCACTGATCTGAAGCACCTGGTTAGGCACCAGATACCCTTTATGTTTATAAAGCCAAACACAGACAGACACTCATTTCTGAACATCTGAAAAGGGACCTAGCAGGAAACCAGGGCTCTGAAGCTCAAAGTCAAGAGGAAACCCCAGAGGCTAGCAGGAAAAGGTGGGCCGCGCCCACCACCACCCTGTCCTGTATTAGGAAGAAATGGAGCTGAGAACCAGCCTGAAATATTGTACAGCTGACAACCGAGGCTGTGTCTCTGTGCTATCCGAGCACAGTAGTATGTGGCAGTATCTGCAGTGTCCACACTGGTGATCTTGAGGAATACCTGGTTTTTGGAGATGTCCTGGAAGATTGTGAGCCTGTTCTTCAGGGATGGGTTGTAGTACTTATTATCATTCCACCAAATACGTGCCAGCCACTCCAGACTCTTCCCTGAGGGCTGGCGGATCCAGCCCACACCCATACCAGAAGTTCTCGGTGAAAACCCAGAGTAAGAGCAGGTCAGACTGAGAGTCTGGGAGGGCTGCAACAGCCCAGGGCCAGACTCCCTCAGGGTAAACTGAGACAGGACATCTGTGGGGAAAAGAAAGCAGAGGGTAAGGTTGGAACAGGGTGAGCATATGGAAGTTCATCCCTTAGGGATCGGTGACACTCACAGGCAGGGACAATCAGCAGCAGGAAGGAGGAAGCAAGCTTGGCCATGGCTGCACACCAGTGAGTACCCAGGCCCAGCTTTGACTTTTCAACCCAGGGTTGGGTGGAGCCAGCAGAGATTTGCATTCCCTCTCCAGGTGCTGACTCTGATGGTGGATTTAAGATTTAGGACTCAAGAAGAACCAGTCCATGATGGGACACACAGGAATCCTCTGGGGAGTTCATGTCTGCACCCCATAGAGAGTAGGTAACACATGAGACCAGGGTCCTCTGTACACAACACTTCCAGTGAGTCAAATGCAATGCAGCAAAGTTGAGAGGAGAGACCTTCGCTCTAACATGAAGGGTTCTGACTCTGTCACTCGTCCAGGGTTTGCTACACTGCATTTTTGAATGGAAAGCACATGAAGAGCTCAAAGTGTTGATGTCTCTACCACCTGCATGATGCACTCTGACTGGGGCTAAAGAAGAGTTTCTAAGTGTGTCCTCTTAGTACATATTGTTTTTCATAAGAAAGGTACAGAGATTCTAGACTTCTTATATAGGGTAAGAGTATGTGCAATCTGCAGACTTGCAATTACAAATGCTAGCTTTGAATGGAAGAGTGATGTTTTATTGAATTTATTGATCTGTCAGTTTCCTGCCTAATATATTGTGATTTCTGTTTATTCATTAGTCAGTGCCTCCATCTTAATCCTGGCTGCTGTTTCTGATAACTTGAAAATAACAGCAGAAAATACTGACTGCGTACAGAGACGTGGTTTCTTTGCTCAGTTCTCTCTGATTCCAAGGAGAGCAGGTCAGAGGATGCTGGAAGTCGCGGCTCACAGGCCCTTTGGATGTTCTTCACTGATGCAGAGACGTTCACCATGATGTACTCTTCTCTGTTCTTGTCACTATTGATGTTTTAAAACTTAAAAGGAATAGATTTGCCTAATGTTGAGCAACTTGTGCAGTGACTTGTTGGTGTGAGCATGATTGAATACATGGAAAGATGTTTGAGTGGACTATTGATTTCATTAAAGAAAGCCACACCAAACACAATCAACTCATTTTCATTACTAAAACTTGCTCGTGTTTTTAAAATTTTTTAAAGATAAAGACATCAAGATGTGTCTAAACCATGAATATGTACCTACCACAAATTTGTAACAACACTGAAAAAATTAACCAAACCCATAATGCTGAGTGCAGGCTGAGGCACTGAACTCTTTGGATAGGATGGGCAATTAGAGCTGCACTAAACTTGGGTTCCTTTTCCAGGGGATGTCAACATTACAATGACTTTTAATCTATGATTAAATTATGTGTCTTGAAATAGGAGATTATCTGATATTTTTCCACAAGATTCAAAGATCATCACAAACATCCCCATCAAAGACAGGCAGTAGGAAGAGTCCATAAGTCGAAAAAGATCCTGGAATGGCTGATACAGAGATGAATTTGACAGGTTTAGACAAAGGGGCCAGAGGGACAGAGATTCAAGGACAGCTGGTTCCTGATTATAGGAAAAGACAGGCCTCAGACTCTTCTGGGGAGAGAACTTCATTTCTAGCCAAGAACACTGATTGCATTTCAGATGCTTTGTCCATGGAGGGAATAAAAGTGTGATCTTCTGACTTAACTCTGTTATATGAGCTGCAGTGGATGTAGTCATTTTTCCTGAATCTTTCAGATGTGCATAGAGTAAGTACTTCTGGGTCTGAGTCTTAAAAGTGCAGACAGGTGTGAATTACACAGTCCAAAATATAAATTACCTAATTTAATCCAACAAGATTTTATATAAATGTAGATGCTAAGCACCTTGCCAATGAGAGCTCAAAAATTAGAAGATATTGCTCCAAATTTGGAGGAGTTTAACTCATCCATTCAGAACATGAACTGAACTGCTTTATAGCTTTGAAAATCCAGGCCTCAGATACATACAAGTTGGGATTTTATTTAGCATACTTCCAATCTGTGTTGTAGGCATGATTGGCCCCTCCCCCCATTCATCACAGTGACATGTGAGGTGAAAAGCAGTGCAGAGGGGACAATTGTTAGATAAAATGGAACCACCAATTCATCCTTCAGAAATTCTCAATCACCTGGATTGTAAATGAATGTACTACTTTGTGATTCATGTGAATAGCACATGTTATATGTTGATTATATTAGTAATGGGATTCAACAGTTGCACTGTGCAGAGCAGCAAACAAATGTACTTTTAAATGACATATAAAGTCTGTTGTCAGAGACAAGATCTAATCTAGTGTCATGCAATATCATCCAGCCATTGATACCTGAGTCTAGAAAGAAGGAAAATAGCTGGATGGTGGTGGTGCACACCTTTAATCCCAGCACTGGGGGAGGTAGAGCCAGGAGAATCTTTGTGAGTTTGAGTCCAACCTGGTCTACAAAGTGAGATCCAGGACAGAACTCCAAAGCTACACAAAGAAACCCTGTCTCAAAAAAAACAAAAAAAGGGGGGGGGGAGAAAGTAAGTCCCTATGAGAAATCACGCTGATCTCAGGAATCTCTCTAGTAATCTAAAATTCTACAAATCCAACATTGGAGCTTGTTCTTAACCAGATAATGAAATGTTCTGGGTGTAAATCTGAACACTAGGAATCACACCAGACTAAAGAACTCTTGTCCCTTAAACCCAAGACTGGACAGTGATGAAGCTGATTCCATGTGAGGGAACAGACGGAGTAGGGAACATTGTTTAAACACCATGTTGGGCAGTGGCATAATGTAGGGGTGAGGATATCACTTTCTCTAACTTCAGAATCCTGAATGTCCTCAGGGACAGTCTGCAATTAATATACTTTCTTCTAATCCCTTCTCCTATGTCTCAAAATCTATATATTACAGTTTGATATTACAAATTTAACTAAAAACTTTAAATATTTAAAAAAAAAAAAATAGGTGATGAAACCAAAATGTAATGAAGACCAGACTATGCAATTAGGCCCAACTTCTTCTCTCCTTACCCTGAGCTGAATACTTCCCATGGCAGCAGATGATTCTGGTAGATGTCTTCTGTACACTTTGAATATATGCTGTTCCCATGGGTTAATAAATAAGCTGCTTTGGCCTATGGCAAGGCAGCTTAGAGGCAGGTGGGACATCCAAGGAGAGAGACATGAAGAAGAAAGGCAGAGGTGGAAGAGACACCAACCACCACCTAAGAAACAGCAAGATCTCAGCAGACTGGTAATGCCACAGCCATGTGGCAACTTATAGATTAATAGAAAAGGGTTAAATAATAAGAGCTAGATAGTAGCAAGAAGACTGCCACAGACCATACAGTTCATAATTAATATAAACCTTTGTGTGTTTATTTGGGTCTGAGTGGCTGTGGAACCAGGCAGAACTGGAGAAAATTCCACAACAGAATGACACCTTGGGACCAGGTCTCCTACACTTGCCCAGCAGAGCTGCATGAACTCAACACTGTGGATAGAACATCAAAGCCTGAGACACCAACTCACAGTCATATATTCCAGCTGTGAAAACCATTGTTGCATGGGGAAAGAAGTTATAGATAGATTTATAAATGCTGGTGGTGGTGGTTGTGACGATGATGACTGGATGTTTGACACCTCATGTTTGAAAACTTGTAGCCTTCTTATATGTATGTGCATTTGATGTTTGTCCTTCCAACAAGATCCCATGTAGTGACTAAACATGCATGCAATATCACTTAACAAAGAATTTTTACTGTATTCACACTCAGAGTCTAGTCACAGTAGATACTTCACATGTACTATATGGTCTCTGAATTTATATGAGGTTCGGACAGGAAACCTTAGAGTCTCCTAGGACTCATTCCCTCTCCAGATGTTACCCTGCTGCACCTGCTACATTTTCTGTCCTTGTGAAATATGGATCTATAGCTCCCCCTGCTGGCCCTGAGCACCCTCAAAGTGTGGTTGTTACTGAGCACACAGGGAATCTTCACAGCAATGCAAGGCTGTGTGTCTTCAGTGGCAGTAGATCTCAGCTTCAGTGTGAACTGATTTTGAGTGTGTTCAATGACATATTGATAGATTTTCAGAGATAACTCCACACTTTCTACAGGCCTTTATCCTCTTTTCTCTCAGGACAGGCTCTTCCTGAAGGTTCAGAGCCAGGAGAAGGTTCTCAGCTCCCAGCAGCCAGAAACCACAATTACCCAGCAGAGGACACAACCACGCTTTATTTTCTGATAGGAAGCAAGGAATTATCTCAATTTTTGGCATTTGTTGAGATTTAATTTGTGTTCTATGATGTGATAGATTTTGAGAGGTTTCTACATGAGAAAAAAGGTGTATCCCCTATATGTTAAGTGGAATATTCTCTGTATGTCTGTTAAGTCCAGTTTCTTTTTAGTTCATTTCAGTTCTGAATTTTCTTATTTTTAGTTTGGAAGACATATCTAAATTTGAGAGTTGGAAGTTTTCAGTGTTGGTATGATGCACAGAAAAGTCTCTTGGAACCCTCAGGCTGCCCCCAAGTATCACCAAGACGGCACCAGATGCCTTCACACTGAGCATCTTCAAACAAGAAGATTTTGGGTCAGGAACCTGTCAGACATACCCACCATCCCTCTCACTCATGTCCACTCATATCCAGCTTCACTTCCCAATAAATTATCCCTTAAAAGACCAACACTGAAAACACACTTCAGGACACTGGAAGTTTTCCTTTGTACCCCTCAGTCCAGTGGCCCACTTATGAATAATCACTCAGAAGCTTATATTAATTATAACTGCTTGGCCATTAGCTCAGGCCTATCATTGTCTAGCTCTTACACTTAAATTAACCCATAATTCTTATTTATGTTTAGCCACATGGCTTGGTACATTTTCTCAGTTCTGTCTTGTCATCTTGTTTCCTCTGTGTCTGGATGGTGACTCCTGACTCTGCTTTTCCTCTTCCTAGAATTCTCCTTGTCTGCTTATTCCGCCTATACTTCCTGCCTGGCTACTGGCCAATCAGCATTTTATTTATCAACCAATCAGAGCAACACTTATTCACAACATACAGAACAACTTCCCACAGCAGTGAGGTATTGAATTAAGTCCAAAATTATTATTGTGTCAGGACCTATATGAACTTTTGTCATTTAGTATTTGTTTTATGAAACTTGGGATCCAAAATGTTATGCATAAAAGTTTATAATCATTACATCTTCTGGATAAATTCTTTCTGTTACTAATATGTAGCGCCCCCTTTTGATGACTTCTAATTTTAGTCCAATGTTTACTTTGACTTATATGAGGGTAGCTATACCAGCCTTTTTATGTTTTCCAATTTCTTGGCTGGTTTGTTGAGTTTTGTTGTTGTTGTTGTTGTTGTTTTGTTTTGTTTTGTTTTGTTTTTGTTTTTGCATCCTTTTATAATGAGATCTTAGATATCTTTACTGGTAAAGTTTCTTTAACACAAAATATAGCTGGTTCTTTTTTTAAAATCTAGTTCATTTGTAGTATCTTTTTGGTGATGCACTGAGGCATTTTACATTTAAGGTTAATGTTGAAAGAGGTTTGCTATCTCCTATAAATTTGTTGAGTGGTGTTCTGTTTTCCTAGGATACTGGGTATTTCTTTTATTGTTTCCATATTAGGTTGAGGGTTTTATGAGCTGCTGTGTGCAGCATGGCTGTTTCCTGCTCATGTCTAGTTCGTTTATCTGCAGTCAGCCTGCCTTTGTTCCCACAGAGTATCACCTAAGGACTTCCTGCAGTGCTGACTTACCTGTCATGACTTTCCTTAACTTGTGCTTGACTTGAAATACCTGTATTTCTCTATCAGTATTGAAAGTAGGTTTAGAAGGTTATAGAATTCTTGGTTCAAGGTTGTTTACTTTCAGAGACTGAAATACTGCTTTCCATGTCCTTCCAGGCTTTATAATTGCTGATGAAAGTTTGGTGTATTTATGATGTTTCTGTCTTTGTATATGAGTTGTAAGGTTTTTTCCCATGCTTCTTTTAGGCTTAATTCTTTACTTTGAACATTTGATATCCTGATTGTTATATGGCATGGTTCTATCTATTTGGAGTTCTAAATAACTTTCTTATTTTACCATATGAGAATCAAACACTCCAGGATTTTCTGTGGAGCCTGACAGGACCATTCCATCCATCAAGAATCACTGCAGGTGAGTCCAGAGGCTTCACAGGAAACTCTCTTGGAAACCTCAAGCTGCCCCCAAGTACCACCAAGACTACACCAGATGCCTTCACACTGAGCATCTTCAAACAAGGAGATTTTTGGTCAGGAACCTGTCAGACATACTCACCGTCCTTCTCACTCATGTCCACTCACACCCAGCTTCACTTCCCAATAAATTATCCCTTAAAAGACCAACACTGAAGACACACTTCAGCCCCTATTCCAGGACAGTGTTCTGAGTTCAGTGTCAATCAATGGATGATGTGGGAAACAAGACTGTCACTGTATAATAAATTAAAGGACTAGTCAAAGAAAAGCACTATTTAACATTTGGCAGAAAGAGAAACCAGCATAGAGAAAGGGAAACAAAAAGGTTGACTTTCTTATTTGGTACAAGACATTAGTTTATAAGGTCCCTGGCCTTGAGATGTTTCTTCCCTCTTTCTCCAGTGGTCAGGAATTCCAGACAGATTCTTCATGCTCTTCTAGAATATTCCATTCCCCAAATTCCCATCCTATTGGATAAAAATACAAAGTTTCACCAAAAGAAATATCTGGGGCTTGAGACTGCCTCCTTTTGGCTTTATTGGTTCAGTCACAGAGCAAACAGCTTTCAACTCTCAACTCTCAGAAATCTGACAACTAGACAAAAGGAACCAGACACCCCCTAACTATCTATGACTCTATAATGAGCTCGATGTGCTCCTCATACTCAAAGTGGCCATGATGATTTTTTTTCTTACACTGGGAACCTGAGATCTCGGCTTCTGTGTCAGATCTGCAGATTCATGCCTGAGCTGATTTTTGTGAGCAAAGGGAGGCCATATTTGCATATCTTCTTGCTATAAAGCAAGTTTTATGACAGAAGCCTCAAAGACAGTAGAACCATAGTTGGTAGGGTTTCAGGGGTCTTAATGACTTCTTCACATCACAAACCATATCACTGGATGTGTAAATTGAGGAAGAACTGCTGTCTCACAAGAGTTAACCAGGGTACCCAGAGCTCTGAATTTCATGAACAGACTTGACTGTTCTGTCAACTAACTCCAGGACAGAGTGGGTCAGACTATAAGTCCTTTGATGCTATTTGTAAGTAATGAAAATATAGACTACTTGTGTATTTTGTTTTCACTGACACTGCAAAGCCAGGCAGGGCTGGGGGCCACGTGATCTTGTTCTAATAGTAAAGGCTGAATATTTTCCTTTCAGGTGCCTATGCTCAGATAACTTCACCAAAGGCCACACAGAATGTCTCATTCCACTCTAAAAGGAACTAATTATTGTGTAATTAGTTCCTTTGGACTCTAGTCATCCTCCGTGCTATAGAGTGCTACATCTGGTAGTCACTTTAGGTGTGTGTGTTCATCTATGTCCCTAACACCATCCACGCCTCTATATCTACCTCAAGTGGTTAGTTGTTTGCCTCCCAATAAGAGATGATGAGATAGGGAATTTCTTTTTCTGTATATTAATATTGTCCTGAAGTTCCATGGATGGTAACTCAAATGACTTCCTTTATGAATGTTATGGCCTTATATTGATGTCTGCATACCTCAATTTTCATTTCAAAATATTTACTTTTTTGTCTGGAAATTGATGTTTAGACTTATTTTAACAGATGCATAGAAATATTCCTTACACCTATTCATGATTAACACCACATGCATAAGAATGCAAGTTTGATTATACTGTTTAAAAATAACAAGATAAATATGAATACTATTCAAAATTATTCTTGACCAATAATCAGAACACACTAAAAACTAAATTCTTGTATCTATTGTCAGTCTTTGTTGAGAGAGTTTGTACAGACAATAGTGTTGTGCTTAGCATCCACAGAAAAGTTTCTTATTGCATTGGGTTAATACAGAAATATATTACTGTGCAAACTTCTGATAATATGTTATAATGAAGTTTTTTACCCTAAATGTGAGAGTTATGTCAACTCTTCTATGGCTCACAGAACACTGGAGAATAGAGGGCAGAAAACATGCAAGTGTAAAAGAATGAAAATATGTGCATCAGAGATGTTTCCTATACATACCATAGCTGTGTACTCATGAAGTACCTATGGTCATCTGTGTAACTCCTGCAGAAGACTGAGCAACTCATAGGTTCATCATGGACAGAGGCAGAGCCCACAAGGCCTTACCCCTCTGGGAAAGATTATTGGCAAAAATAATGGCTGTTGGGAAATGGGTATTTTCTTCTGTCATACATCTAGTGGTAACACTCCCAGGATATCTACTTGCCAACACTCCCACCCACACTCAGTCAAGAAATTCTAGTTAAATGCAATGGATCACAAGAAGACACAGAACTAAGAGTGGGGCATGTTGAAAAAGGATTTGGAAGAAAGAGAAGGGATGAGAAAGAAATGAAAATGAAAATAACTAAAATCTTTTACACATACTTATAAAATTGCCCAATAAACATTTGAAAAGTGAAAGAAAAAAAGAAATTTATTGGCAGAAAAATGTTAAGTTCAGATCATCTTTGATGTTGAGATGTTCACCCATAGGAAAGGAGGCAGGTCAGATGTGAAATGAATTGCAAGCAGCAATTTTAAATCAGCATGGGATTGCAAAGATTGTAACACATAGTTGATTGCGGGAACTCACATTCACCATAAGACATTCTTAGCATCATGCCATCCATATTAGTCACACAGCATCATATTTGCCCTGAGAGGGACTGTCTCCTAGAAGAATCTGAGTAATCGGTGTTCTGTGAAGAGATATCTCAATTATATTAGCCCATGGGAATTTCCCTAGTGCCAGGTCCCACTCTGGTTATGGTTCAGCCAATTATCCAAAACCAAGTACTCTACAGCAGCAGACTGAATGAACCCCATGGAGATGGGATGCGTGAGGTGATGGTGTGTCTGTGCAGGTCTGTGTTCAGTGACAGGCTTGTACTGTAGACAGGGTATCAGGAATGGGAAAGCTGTGAAAATTGGGTCAAGGATTAGTTCTAAAATTCCAAACTCTCTTTCAATTCTGCCATTAACATGAAATGGCTCTTCAAATAAAATATGTGAAATGAAAATGGGAGAGTAAATCAGGTATTTTATAGGAATTATATTTAGAAATTATTTTCAGTTTTCCTTTACTTTTTTCTCTTGTTGAAAACAGATTTTTTATGTACAATATTTTGATTACAGTTTTCCTTTCCCCTACTCCTTCTAGTCCCTCCCACCTCTCTGCTCACCCAGAACACACCCGTTCTGTCTCTCATTAGAAATCAAACAGGCTCCTAAGGATTAATAATAAAAGAACATAAGATAAATAAAAAATGAACAAATGGAAAAAGGGCAAAACATCTAAACAAGAAAAAGAGCCAAAGAAACACATAGAGATGCAGAGACACAGTCACACACTCAGGAATCCCATGGAACCCAAAACTGGAGGGCTAGCATAAACACACACACACACACACACACACACACACACACACACACACACATACACACAAAGGATCTGTACAGTAGAACAAACAAACAAACAAATGCAATGCCAGGACTTAACATTATGAGACAAAAAAAAACACACAAACAATTCCATGGGGTTGATTTTGTGTTGGGCAGCTACAGCTGAGCATGAGGATATACTTGAGTATGGTCTGTTTCCCCAGTGAGACTCCCTCTGAGAAAACAAATGTTTCATTTGCAAGTGGCTATCACAAATTTATACATGATCAAAAATATCTTCAACAAAATACTGACCCAGTATTGGTAGAAACATATTCTCAAATTATCATCAACATGGGGACATTCAAGTCTTTGTTGTCAACCGATTAATAACAGTTCACTCTTTGAATTTTGGAAGCAGATTAAGCAGGAAACTTCTGAATATATGAGAATGAATTCATAACAGAAGGACCCAGATCAGGAGCTGAGAATGCACAGGACAGCACACAGGGAGGACACTGCTCAGACCACACTGTAAGCCATCCCTTAGCTCCAGATGAGGGAATGGGATCTGAGTTTAATGCACAGAGGTCAGAACTGGAATTATGTAATTGAAGAGAGAAAAAGAAGAGACAATGATGAAATGGAAAGAATTTGATTACAAATTCAATTCTATCACTTCTTAGCCTTATATGTACCGTCCTCAAGAAGAGGAGAGGGGGTTGGACAACTCAGAGCTTACCTGAGACTGAGCCTGGCCCCTTACACTTGGATCCCTTGAATTACTAACACTGTTCCAATCGAGGGTCTGCCCAATCCTCAGTATGAGGGAAAGTCTGAGTTTCCTGAGCTTCCCCAGCAGCTGATCCTGGTAACCCCAGGGAATCACTCTTGCCCTCATAGATGCTTTCTAGATTTTGCTCAGGTGAGACAAGGTGACATATTTGTTTCAAGAAAATCTAATAAAACAGGACTTTTATTATTAGAGATGTGATCAATTCCTATTGTCTATAATTATAAACAAGATCCCCAGAAAAGCAACAGATGGAGGGGGCAACCAGATAACAGAAAAATAACCATTAGCCTGCACCTGGGCTTTATGTGTGCTGAGCGCCACCTGCTGGTCACTGATACCCGGCAGGGACGTTTTTGTCTGGGTTCCTAGTGAAGACATATCACTGTGTCACTTGCACAGTAATATGTGGCTGTGTCTTCAGTTTTAAGACTGTTCATTTGCAGGTAGGCCATGCTTTGGGAATCATCTCTGGAGATGGTGAATCTGCCTTTCACCGAATCAGCATAGAAGATTATGTAATTATTACTTTTAAAGCCTATGGCAGCAACCCATTCCAGACCCTTCCCTGGAGCCTGGCGGAACCAGAACATTGTATAGTCACTGAAGGTGAATCCAGAGGCTATGCAGGAGAGTTTCAATGACCCCTTAGGCTGCACCAATCCTCCACCAGACTCAACCAGCTGCACCTCACAATGGATACCTGCAAACAGAGAGGATCCTGATCAAGAACCTGTCACACATCTACTGTCTCTCTCACTCATGTCTACTCACACACTCAGTGTCCCTTGTTATCTACCTTTTAAAAGAACAGCAAGGAAAACCCAGTGCAGCCCAAACCCCATGTTGAATGTTCTGTGTTCAGTGCTGATCACTGAATGGGAAGACAGGGCTAGAGTCCTCTGCCTGAACTGCAGGGTCAGGGCAGGGCTGGTTTTCATGAGCAGAGGAAGACCATATTTACATATCTTCCTGCATATCTTATTCTCTGATGTGGGAGCCTTTGGGGCAGCAGTTAATGGTGCAAATGTCTGAGAGAAAATGAAGTAGCAATGTGACCATGGTTTCATTAAAATGTCATTCATTTTGTATTTGTCATAAAACTTCAACAGCTCTAATATATTTTTATTGTGCTTTTTTTCCCACATGTACCCTTTACTGCCTATCTAAACAGATACTATTCAATAAATTCACAGGAAGTTTTGAAATAAAAGTTATATTTTTATATTAATTTGATTTAATATAAAATTCAATGAATAGAGAATGTATACAATAAATTAATGAAACAAACTTCAACTAGGACATAGCACAGTGGGAGAGTGTAACACTCACAAGGTCCCAAGATTTATCCTCATTATTGAAAACATAAAATATATATTAAATAAGGATTGATACAATCAGAGATTATTCTTTAATAAACAATAAAAACATATAACAAGCTTTTGTTCACATATGTGTTGTATTCTTATGTTTGGGTGTGTTTGTTAACATCCTTGGCAATCATGCCATTATGACTTTAATTTACACAAACTAAGTATATGTTCCTTGTCTGTGGTTACCACAGTAAGGAGAGGAGTCTGTTGCCTGGTCTGTAGTGTCATGGTTGTATGCCCTCTTATCCCCTGAGAATGTAGGACTTCCTTGGTGGCTGTGGGATCAATCTCAATGGGAGGAGCCATGGAATAGCCCACACCCCTGTATTAGAAAGGACAATTGGGTCCTTATTGTCCAACTGAGTAATTAATTCTATTAGAGAAAGTGGGTTTGTTATGACTAAGAGGGTTTGTGGACTGTGGCATTATTGTTTCTGTGGCATTCCCAGGTAAAGAGCTCATTAACGCCACTAAATTCAGTGACACAATGATCTGAAGTCATTTCTGCTTTGGTCCTTAAATGGTAAAATCAATTCTCTTATAGACTTCATATGTTTAAAAGGATTATATGTGGATAAATGAAAGAGGGAAAATCCTTCTCTCATAGATCCCTAACAACATGGCTCTCTTTATCATCCTTGATATTGATGTGGTGATATTTTATTTGTGCTTTAATAAATAAAGCCTGACTGGAAAACAGAGGTAAAAGGCCAGTCATTATAGGTAAACAAAGAAGTCGGGCAGAGGTAGCAAACACCCTTAATCCTATCACTTGGCAGGCAGGATCTCTGAGTGTTCAAGGCCACACTGGAAACAATGCCAGGTGTGGTGGCATATGCCTTAAATTCCAAAATTACTTAACCATGGAGGTCTGGAGGTCTGTACAGACAGACAAGAAGTAACAGAGCTTGGCAGAAAGAAGTGGTGTAGCTGAATGGAGAGAGCAAATCAGATGCAGAAGAGCAAGGCATATAGGCCTGGGTAAACAAGATTTCGTGGCATTTGGAAGCTCCCGAGTTTGTGAGGTAAGGTTGCCTGGTGGCTTTCCCTATTTCCCTGATCTCTCTAAGGTTTTCACCCCTATATTTGGCTCTGTGTTTTTTATTTAACAAGACCATTTAGAAATTCATCTACATATTAACACACAAAACAAATCTTGACAAATTAAGAAAAAATGAGGTCTGTTTGTGACTCCTTACTGAACACAATGCAATGAAGATTAAAATCTACAGTGAACAAATAGTAATTCCATAGTTTCATGATGATTAAACGACTGATAAGTGATCAGTGGAGGAAAGAAGAAACTGAGAAAGAAATTAAATTATTTAATTTCCTAGAGATAAATGAAAATGAAAACACAACACAACAAAACCTCTGGGACAGATTGAAAGCATCCAAGGAAGTAAATGTCTAGTTTTATGTGTTTTAGTTGTTCTCTGTCTGTTTGGATGATGTTCTGATGTGAGTCCTTCAAAAAGGACCCTGGAAACTGCAGAAGACAGAGGCTGTGTGATTTTCTGTCTCCACAAATCACACACACACACACACACACACACACACACACACACACACACACACAAACACACACTTCATCACAAGTGCCTGGACAGGGCTTTACCATCACCAGGGCTGTCCTGCTGCTGTCAGCATGAATTTCTGGGACCATCAAACAATGAAGAATTTCAGATGCATGGGTTGCTGTTGGCTCAAGCCCATCATATCACGTCCATCTCATAGCACTCATGACCCTTCTCAGAGACACATGAGCACTGGATCTATGACTGTGAGAAATATAAAACTGAATTATGCCCACTCCTTCACCAGCAGTCAGGCTGCTCTTCACTGCCTCATTCTCACAGCAACTGATGGGTGTCTATCAAAAGATACAGGGCTTAGGAGATTAAAAAGAGGGAACCCTGCTCTTGACCCTCCAAGTGATTCTTATGAAATGTGATAACATGCCCAGCACTGAAGCTCATGTTCTAAGTAGATGTTCTAGGACAAGTAACACAATCCTCAGGATCAGCTAAATATTTACAGATACATGTCTGATGTAACAGTACTTACATAAAATATTCTAAAGAACTCAATTTTAAAAATTTAAGAAAAACTCATAGGGGATCACAGAGACTGAAGCCACAATCAGGGACCCTGTATGAGTCTGAGTTAGGTCCTCTGCATATGTAATGGCTGTGGCTGGGTCTTCCTGTGGGACTACTAACAGGGAGAGCATGGACTGTTTCTAAATCTTTTGACTGCTCTTGGGACACTTTCCTCCTACTTGGTTGCCTCATGCAGCCTTGACATGAGGGTGTGTGCCCTGTCTTAGTGTATCTTCCTATGAGTTTGATATCCAAGGGAGGCCTGCACATTTCTGAAGGGAAACAGAAACAGAATGGGTCTGGAGGAGATGGAATGTGGTGGGGAATGACTGCAACGAGTGAAGGAGGAGAAAATATGTCAGGAAATAACAAATTAAATAATAATTTTAAAAAATCACTAAAATGTAGCCTTCTACACGTTGATATCCAGTTATGCCAGCACCATTTGTTGAAGATGCTTTCTTTTTTCCATTGTACACTTTTGGCTTCTTTGTCAAAAATTATATGTCCATAGGTGTGTGGGTTAATGTCAGGATCTTCAATTCGATTCCATTGGTCCACTTGTCGGTTTTTATGCCAATACCAAGCTGTAGATATCTGTCACCGTGCACAAAACTTAAGTCCAAGTGGATCAAAGACCTCAACATAAATCCAGCTACTCTGAACCTGCTAGAAGAGAAAGTAGGAAGTAGTCTTGAATGCATTGGCATAGGAGATCACTTCCTAAATATAACACCAGTAGCGCAGACACTGAGACAAACAATCAATCAATGGGACCTCTTGAAACTGAGAAGCTTTTGTAGAGCAAAGGATACGGTCAACAAGGCAAAGCGACACCCTACAGAATGGGAAAAGATCTTCACCAACCCCACATGTGACAGAGGACTGATATCCAGAATATATAAGGAACTCAAGAAATTAGACATCAAAACAACCAACAGTCCAATTGAGAAATGGGCTTTAGAACTAAACAGAGAATTCTCAACAGAGGAAACCCAAATGGCTGAAAGACATTTAAGGAATTGCTCAACATCCCTAATTATCAGGGAAATGCAAATCAAAACAACTCTGAGATACCACCTTACGCCTGTCAGAGTGGCTAAGATCAAAAACACTGAAGACACTTTATGCTGGAGAGGATGTGGAACTAGGGAACTCTCCTCCACTGCTGGTAGGAATGCAAGCTTGTACAACTACTTTGGAAATCAATATGGCGCTTTCTTAGAAAATTGGGAATCAATTTTCCCCCAAGATCCAGCTATACCACTCCTGGGCATATACCCAAGAAATGCTCAATCATACCACAAGAGCACTTGCTCAGCTATGTTCATATCAGCATTGTTTGTAATAGCCAAAACCTGGAAACAACCTAGATGCCCTTCAACTGAAGAATGGATAAATAAATTGTGGCACATATACACAATGAAATACTACTCAGCAGAGAAAAACAATGACATCATACGGTTTGCAGGCAAATGGATGGATCTAGAAAAAATCATCCTGAGTGAGGTAACCCAGACTCAGAAAGACAAATATGGTATATACTCACTCATAGGAAGATGCTAGATGTGGAACAAGGATGACTGGACTGCTACTCACACCACCAGTGAGGCTACCTGAAAAAACGGGACCCCAAAAAAGACACGGAGAAATGGATGAGATCTACATGAACAGCCTGGTCATGAGTGGGAACAATGAAGAGCAACGGTCAAAAAAAATCCCTAAAATGTAATAATCGGCAAGGAAAGCCCACCTCAGTGTCAAGTCCATGGTGAGTGTTCCTTGTTCAGTGTTGATCACTGAGTCAAGGGAGGTGGTAACCCATGGCTGGGATCCTCTGCTGGAGCTACAGGGTGAGAGCTGGGCCAGTTTTCATGAGCAAAAGGAGACCGTGCTTGCATGTCCTCCTCCTTGCATGTGGTGGAAGCCTTAGCAGTATGAATGGCTACAGTATATGAAACAGACAAAACTGAGGAATTCGGAAAGAATTATAGCACCACCAATTATTCACTATGTGTTTGGTTTTTTATAGCATCCTATTTTATGTTTATTTCCATTTGCCCCTTTTATTAAAATAGATTATTTTATCATATAATGCATCCTAAGTACAGTTTTGCCTCACTCTACTCAACCCTGTTCCTCCCCATTTTCCCTTCTATCTGGACCCACTCCCTTTTGGGTTCTCAGTAGTAAAGAACAGGATTCTGAGAGATAATAAAACACAACAAAATAAACGATAAGCCAGAATAAAAACTATCACACTGAAGATGAACAAGATAAATCAAACAAAAGGAAAAGAGCCCTGGGAGAAGGCACAAGAATCAGAGCCCCACTTCTTTCGGACTTTCAGTAGGCCCATAAAAACACTAAGCTGGCTTCTTCTTCTTCTTCTTCTTCTTCTTCTTCTTCTTCTTCTTCTTCTTCTTCTTCTTCTTCTTCTTCTTCTTCTTCTTCTTCTTCTTCTTCTTCTTCGGGAAAACACCAAATGGCGGACGACACCGGTGCAGCGGGAGGGCCTGGAGGATCCGGGGGCCCAGAACTAGGAGGCCGCGGTGGCTTCCGTGGAGGATTCGGTAGCGGTCTTAGGGGCCGCGGTCGTGGTCGAGGCCGTGGCCGTGATCGAGGCCGCGGGGCTCGTGGAGGTAAAGCTGAAGACAAGGAGTGGATCCCTGTCACCAAGCTGGGCCACCCGGTTAAGGACATGAAATTCAAGTCCCTGGAGGAGATCTACCTGTTCTCCCTTCCCATTAAGGAATCCGAGATCATTGACTTTTTCCTGGGCGCATCCCTAAAGGATGAGGTTCTAAAGATCATGCCAGTGCAGAAGCAGACTCGGGCTGGCCAGCGGACCAGGTTTAAGGCTTTTGTCGCTATTGGGGACTAGAATGGTCATGTTGGTCTTGGTGTGAAGTGCTCCAAGGAAGTAGCCACTACCATCCGAGGGGCCATCATCCTGGCCAAGCTGTCCATTGTCCCTGTGCGGAGAGGCTACTGGGGGAACAAGATTGGCAAGTCCCACACTGTCCCGTGCAAAGTGACAGGTCGCTGTGCCTCTGTGTTGGTGCGTCTCATCCCTGTCCCCAGAGGCACTGGCATCGTCTCTGCTCCTGTGCCTAAGAAGTTACTGATGAAGGCCGGTATTGATGACTGCTACACGTCAGCCAGGGGCTGCACTGCCACCCTGGGCAACTTTGCCAAGGCCACCTTTGATGCCATCTCCAAGACCTACAACTACCTGACCCCCGACCTCTGGAAAGAGACTGTGTTCACCAAATCTCCTTATCAGGAATTCACTGACCATCTTGTGAAAACCCACACCAGAGTGTCTGTTCAGAGAACCCAGGCTCCAGCTGTGGCCACCACATAAGGGTGAAAAATACAAGAAAAATAAAGTGAATTAAATCTGTTTTAAAAAAAAACACTAAGTTGAAAGCTGTAATATATATGCAGAGGACCTTTTGCAGATCTTGTAGGCGCTGTGCTTGCTGCTTCACTCTGTGAGTTCATGTGACCTGTGCTTGGTTTATTTAGATGGCCTTGATCTCTTGGTGTCCTACATCCCCTGTAGATCTTATAATCTTTCTGCCTCTTCTTCCTGGGGGAATCTCTGAGCTCTGAGGGATTGGATTTTATACAGGCATCCCATTTATAGCTGTGTATTCCAAGATCTCTCTGCTTAATTTTCTAGCTATGGGTCTCGATTTTTGTTCCAATCTGTTGCGTGAAAAAGGTTCTCTGCTGATGCCTGAATGAGGCAGTGTTCTATAACTCTTGCAAAATATCATTAGTATCATTAGGGGTCATTTTAC